>NC_080381.1:40372368-40494407 GCF_014773155.1 Arachis stenosperma | reverse complement strand
TAGAAATTAAGAAGATTTGATTGAAAGTTATTTTGAAAAAGATGTGGTTAAGAAGATATGAAAAAAAAAAAAATGTGATTGAGAAGATATGATTTGAAACTATTTGAAAAGATATGATTTTAAAACATTTGAAAAGATGTTATTTTAAAAATTGATGACTTGCCTAACAAGAAAAGATATGATTCAAACATTAAAAACCTTTCTCAACAGAAAAGGTAACAATTTGAGATGTTCAATCAAATCATTAATTGTTAGTAAGTATCTTTTAAAAAGGAAAGAAATTGATTTTTGAAAACATTTGATTGAAAAGATTTGATTTTGAAAAATTTGAAAAAAAATTGATTTGAAAACAAAATCTTCTCCCTAGCCCATCCTGCGTTAACCCAGAATGTATATACATTCTGGCGTTTAACGCCCAAAATGCTACCTCTTTGGGCGTTAACGCCCAACCAGGTACCCTGGCTGGCGTTTAAACGCCAGTCTGCCTTCTTCACTGGGCATTTTTGAATGCTCAGCTTTTTCTGTATAATTCCTCTGCAGTATGTTCTAAATCTTCATTCTTTGTATCATTGACTTGAAAAGACACAAATTAAAAATTTTTGGATTTTTAATAATCAAAATGCAACAAGAATCAAATAACAATGCATGCAAGACACCAAACTTAGCAGTTTGTACTACTACTGACACTAATATGAGAATGCATATGAGACACAAAAAAAATACTTCAAGTCAATAGAATTCAAAGATTAGAACACAAAATATATCATGGATTCGAAAAATATACAAAGATGCATTTGACACCAAACTTAATGAGACTCTAGACTCAAACAAGAAATTTTTGGATTTTTATGGTTTTTGTAATTTTTTTTTTTTTGATTTTCGAAAATTTAGTGAAAACATCAAAATTCTTAATGAGAATTCTAGGAATCAGTGCAATGCTAGTCTAAGACTCCGGTCCAGGAATTAGACATGGCTTCACAGCCAGCCAAGCTTTCAAAGAAAGCTTCGTCCAAAACACTAGACATGACCAAGGTCAGCCAAGCCTTAGCAAATCACTGCTCCAACAGCAAGATTGATACGAAATCAACAAGCTCTTGTGGTGATAAGTTGAAACCTCGGTCCAATCAGATTAGACATGGCTTCTCAGCCAGCCAGATTTCAACAAATCATCATGAAACTCTAGAATTCACCTTCAAGAATTTCGAAAAAAAAAATACCTATCTAAGCACAAGATGACCGTCAGTTGTCCAGCCTAAACAATCCCGGGCAATAACACCAAAAATTTGATGTTGTTGCCGGATCTTGCTCTGATGTTACCAAAAGCTTGCTCAAACATGAACAATCCCCGGCAACGGCGCCAAAAACTTGGTCGGCGAAATTGTGAACTATACTTTTTCACAACTCTCATAATCCCTGGTAATGGCTCCAAAAACTTGGTGCGCTTATACCATGGCATTACAACTTCGCACAACTAACCAGCAGTGCACTGGGTCGTCCAAGTAATAAACCTTACGTGAGTAAGGGTCGATCCCACGGAGATTGTTAGTATTGAAGCAAGCTATGTCATCTTGTAAATCTTAGTCAGGCAAACTCAGATATATATGGTGAGAACGAAAATAACATAGAAGATAAAGATATGATACTTATGTATATCATTGGTGTATGAGCTTCAGACAAGTGTATGAAGATGCCTTCCCTTCCGTCTCTGCTTTCCTACAGCCTTCATCCAATCCTTTCTTACTCCTTTCCATGGCAAGCTCGTTGTAGGGTCTCACTGTTGTCAGCAGCTACCTCCATCCTCTCAGTGAAAGCGATTGCATATGTCCTGTCACGGCATAGCGGAATTCATCTGTCGGTTCTCAATCAGGCGCGGAATAGAATCCAGTGATTCTTTTGCGTTATCACTAACGCCCCCGCCCTCAGGGTTTGAAGCACGTCACAGTCATTCAATCATTGAATCCTACTCAGAACACCCACAGACAAGGTTAGACCTTCCGGATTCTCTTGAATGCTGCCATCAGTTCTTGCCTATACCACGAAGACTCTGATCTCACGGAATGGCTGGCTCGTTTGTCAGGCGAGCACTCGGTTGTCAGGCGATCAACCATGCATCGTGCAATCGGAATCCAAGAGATATCACTAAGCCTCAGATGATTGTAGAACAAGAAGGTTGTCAGTCACCTTGTTCATAGGTGAAGAACAAGATATCTTGGTAAAAGAATAAGCGGAATTGAATGGAAGAACAATAGTAATTGCATTAATACTCGAGGTACAGCAGAGCTCCACACCCTAATCTATGGTGTGTAGAAACTCCACCGTTGAAAATACATAAGAACAGGGTCTAGGCATGGCCGAATGGCCAGCCTCCCAAGATCTAAGATAGCATAAAAGTGAAGATAGCTACCAAAGTCTCCTAATACAATAGTAAAGGTCCTATTAATAGTAAACTAGTAACCTAGGTGTACAGAAATGAGTAAATGACATAAAAATCCACTTCCGGCCCACTTGGTGTGTGCTTGGGCTGAGCAATCAAGGAAATTCGTGTAGAGACCTTTTCTGGAGTTAAACGCCAGCTCCCATGCCAGTTTGGGCGTTTAACTCCAACTTTTATTCCTGTTCCGGCGTTTAACGCTGGAATTCCTGAGGCCGGATTGCTTCGCGGGTTTGGGCCATCAAATCTTGGACAAGTATGGACTATTATATTGCTGGAAAGCCCTGGATGTCTACTTTCCAACGCCGTTGAGAGCGCGCCAATTGGGCTTCTGTAGCTCCAAAAATCCACTTCGAGTGCAGGGAGGTCAGAATCCAACAGCATCTGCAGTCCTTTTTGGTCTCTGAATCAGATTTTTGCTCAGGTCCCTCAATTTCAGCCAGAAATACCTGAAATCACAAAAACACACAAACTCATAGTAAAGTCCAGAAAAGTGAATTTTAAATAAAAACTAATAAAAATGTACTAAAATCTAACTAAAAGATATCAAAAACATACTAAAAACAATGCCAAAAAGTATACAAATTATCCGCTCATCAGAGAGGAAGCATGAAGAGCTTCTCTCAAATCAGAGTCAAACAGAGCCCCCACAGTCAAACTCTAAGTTTGGTGTTGGGAGACCACAACCAAACTCTAAGTTTTGGTGTTGAACCCCACATTCAAACTCTAAGTTTGGTGTTGGGAGGTTCCAACATTGCTCTGAGAAAATGTGAGGCTCCATGAGAGCCATCTGTCAAGCTAATGACATTAAAGAAGCGCTTGTTGGGAGGCAACCCAATGTTATATTTTATCTATTTTCTTTTGTTATTTTATGTTTTTGTAGGTTGATGATCATGAGAAGTCACAAAATCAATTGAAAAAGCAAAAACAGAATGAAAAACAGGAAGAAAAACAGCACACCCTGGAGGAAGAACTTACTGGCGTTTAAACGCCAGTAAGGCTAGCAGGTGGGCGTTTAACGCCCAGTCTGGCACCATTCTGGGCGTTTAACGCCAGAACTGGCGTTAAACGCCAGAAAAGGGCAAGAACTAAATGCCAGAAAGGGGCACCAGCCCGGCGTTTAACGCCAGAATTGGCTCAAAACGCAATTTTGCATGCCATTTGGTGCAGGGATGACTTTTCCTTGACACCTCAGGATCTGTGGGCCCCACAGGATCCCCACCTACCCCACTACTCTCTCTCTCTTCTTTCCCATTCACCAATCACCTCAATACCTCTTCCCCTCACACCTATATAAACCCATCTTCACTCCTTCATTTTCATACACCCTAAACACCACTTCCCCCCCTCTTTGGCCGAACACAAAGCCATTCCCTTCTTCCTCATTTCTTCTTCTTCTACCCTCTTCTTTCTTCTTTTGCTCGAGGACGAGCAAACCCTTTAAGTTTGGTGTGGTAAAAGCAATGCTTTTTTGCTTTTCCATAACCATTTATGGCATCCAAGGCCGGAGAACCTCTAGAAAGAGGAAAGGAAGGCAAAAGCTTCCACCTCCGAGTCATGGGAGATGGAGAGATTCATCTCAAGGGTGCATCAAGACCACTTCTATGAAGTTGTGGCCATGAAGAAGGTCAACTTTGATCAAAGGTTGGACCAAGTCCTCATAGACATTTATGAAAGGGGCGTTCAATGAAAGAGAGATTCAAGAAGGAAGCCGGTTCAACTGAGAAGGCATGACCTCAAGCCCATCACTAAGAAAAGGATGGAGCAAACAAGAGATCCCACTCATCATGAAATCCCTGAGATACCTCAAGGGATGCACTTTCCTCCACAAAACTATTGGGAGCAAATCAACACCTCCCTAGGAGAACTGAGTTCCAACATGGGACAACTAAGGGTGGAGCACCAAGAACACTCCATTCTCCTCCATGAAATTAGAGAAGATCAAAGAATCATGAGAGAGGAGCAACAAAGACAAGGAAGAAACATTGAGGATCTCAAGCACTCCATAAGACCTTCAAGAGGAAGAACAAGCCGCCATCACTAAGGTGGACCTGTTCTTTAATCTCCTTGTTCTTTATTCTTCTGTTTTTCGAATTTTTTTATGCTTATGTTTGTCCATGTTTGTGTCTTATGATCATTAGTGTCTTAGTGTCTATGCCTTAGAGTTATGAATGTCCTATGAATCCATCACCTTTCTTAAATGAAAACTGTTTTTATCACAAAAGAACAAGAAGTACAGGATTTCGAATTCATCTTTAAAACTAGCTTAATTAGTTTGATGTGGTGGCAATACTTTTTGTTTTCTGAATGTATGCTGAACAGTGCATATGTCTTTGAATTTGTTGTTCATGAATGTTAAAATTTTTTGCTCTTGAAAGAATGATGAAAAAGGAGACATGTTACTGAGGATCTGAAAAATCATAAAAATGATTCTTGAAGCAAGAAAAAGCGGTGAATACAAAAAAAAAAAAGAAGGAGAAAAATGAAAAAAAAGGGGAGAAAGAAAAAGAAAAGAAAAAGAAAGAAATAAAGTTGTGATCCAAGGCAGAAAGAGTGTGCTTAAGAACCCTGGACACCTCTAATTGGGGACTTTAGCAAAGCTGAGTCACAATCTGAAAAGGTTCACCCAATTATGTGTCTGTGGCATGTATGTATCCGTGGTAATACTGGAAGACAGAGTGCTTTGGGCCACGGCCAAGACTCAATAAGTAGCTGTGTTCAAGAATCATCATACTTAACTAAGAGAATCAATAACACTATCTGGATTCTGAGTTCCTAAATAAGCCAATCATTCTGAATTTCAAAGGATAAAGTGAGATGCCAAAACTGTTCGGAGGCAAAAAGCTACTAGTCCCGCTCATCTAATTTGGAGCTAAGTTTCATTGATAATTTGGAGTCTATGTATATTCTCTTCTTTTTATCTTATTTGATTTTCAGTTGCTTGAGGACAAGCAACATTTAAGTTTGGTGTTGTGATGAGCGGATAATTTATACGCTTTTTGGCATTGTTTTTAGTATGTTTCTAGTAGGATTTAGTTAGTTTTTAGTATATTTTTATTATTTTTAGTTAAATTCACTTTTCTGGACTTTACTATGAGTTTGTGTGTTTTTTTGTGATTTCAGGTATTTTCTGGCTGAAATTGAGGGACCTGAGCAAAAATCTGATTCAGAGACTGAAAAGGACTGCAGATGCTGTTGGATTCTGACCTCCCTGCACTCAAAGTGTTTTCTGGAGTACCCAGATTGCCGCTCTCAACGGGCGTTGGAAATTAGACATCCTGGGCTTTCCAGAATATATGATACTCTATACTTTGCCCAAGATTTATGGCCCAAACCGGCGTTCAAAGTCACCTTCAGAAATTCAACGTTAAACGCCGGAACTGGCACCAAATGGGAGTTAAACGCCCAAACTGGCATAAAAGCTGGCGTTTAACTCCAAGAAGAGTCTCTACACGAAAATGCTTCATTTCTCAGCCCAAGCACACACCAAGTGGGCCCGGAAGTGGATTTTATGTCATTTACTCATCTCTGTACACCCTAGGCTACTAGTTTTCTATAAGTAGGACCTTTTACTATTGTATTAGAGATTCTTTCAATCTTAGGATCTTTTGATCATGTTTGATGATGAACCTCTTTGGGAGGCTGGCCATTCGGCCATGCCTAGACCTTGTTCTTATGTATTTTCAACGGTGGAGTTTCTACACACCATAGATTAAGGTGTGGAGCTCTGCTGTACCTCGAGTATTAACGCAATTACTATTGTTCTTCTATTCAATTCCGCTTGTTCTTTGTCCAAGATATCACTTGTTCTTCAACTTGATGAATGTGATGATCCGTGACACTCATCATCATTCTCACCTATGAACGTGTGACTGACAACCACCTCCGTTCTACCTTAGATTGGGTGGATATCTCTTGGATTCTTTAACCGGAATCTTCGTGGTATAGGCAAGAACTGATGGCGGCATTCAAGAGAATCCGAAGGTCTAACCTTGTCTGTGTCTGTGGTATTCTGAGTAGGATTCAATGATTGAATGACTGTGACGTGCTTCAAACTCCTAGCAGGCGGGGCGTCAGTGACAGACGCAAAAGAATCACTGGATTCTATTCCGGCCTGACCGAGAACCGACAGATGGATAGCCGTGCCGTGACAGGGTGCGTTGAACATTTCCACTGAGAGGATGGGAGGTAGCCACTGACAACGGTGAAACCCTTGCATAAGCTTGCCATGGAAAGGAGTAAGAAGGATTGGATGAAGACAGTAGGAAAGCAGAGAGACGGAAGGGAAGGCATCTTCATACGCTTATCTGAAGTTCCTACCAATGAATTACATAAGTATCTCTATCTTTATCTTTATGTTTTATTCATCATCCATACCCATTTGAGTCTGCCTGACTAAGATTTACAAGGTGACCATAGCTTGCTTCATACCAACAATCTCCGTGGGATCGACCCTTACTCGCGTAAGGTTTATTACTTGGACGACCCAGTGCACTTGCTGGTTAGTTGTGCGAAGTTGTAGTGATCACAATTTCGTGCACCATGAACGTTATTGGGAATCACTTTTCCCATTAACGTTTCTTGGTGCCTTTTGTTCCTACGTTAGAGTTCACGTTAGTGTAGCTAACGTGACTCTTAACGTGGGTGTGTCTCACCTTCGAGAGCGTTAGTGACACTCACCTTTGTCACTAACGTTCCAAATGCCCAAATTCTCTACGTTAGAACTCACGTTAACTAAGTTAACGTGGCTCTTAACGTAGTAGTGATGTCATCTTCCAACGTTAGTGACAAAAGTGAGTGTCACTAACGTTGGCTCTTTGATCTCAACTCCACGTTAACTTTCACGTTAATAGTCTTAACATAAAAGTTAACGTAGGCAATGCTAGTTGGTCCAACGTTAGTGACAAAAGTGAGTGTCACTAACGTTGGCTTTTGTTTTCCTCTTCCACGTTAGAGTTCACATTAACTAAGTTAACGTGACTCTTAACGTGGATCATTGCCAAGTTTTCCAACGTTAGTGGTGTTCACTTTTACCACTAACGTTGGAGAAAAACGTTATTGGTGTTCACGTTTTCTCTTAACGTTGGAGTTCTCTTTTGCTTCTACGTTAACTACCACGTTAACTTAGTTAACGTGGCAAGTAACGTGAGCTATGGATGGCTTCGCAGGCGTTATTGGTGATCACTTTTCTCATTAACGTTGCAAGCTTTTTACCATTCCACGTTAGTGTTCACGTTAACTAGGTTAACATGAATACTAACGTGGTTATTCCTTGCTTCCTTTACCCTGAAATCAAGCAATTAAAGTGCATCAAAGCTCAAGCCAAAGTCATGAGATTATGCATCATCAATTTATCATGCAATTCTAGCAAAATTCTCATGAAATCATGCAAAGTTCACAGTAGTTGCTTGAATCAAGGTGTGAGTGTATTTTCATCCAAAACTTGCCTTATTCACTAAGAAAATGCATGAAACTACCCTAAAACAGTAAAGAAAAGGTCAGTGAAACTGGCCTAGATGCCCTGGCATCACAACACCAAACTTAAAGCTTGCTTGTCCCTAAGCAAGTACTGAAGCATAAGAAGAATGAAATGAAAGAACAAGAAGATAAAATAGAAGTAGAATTCCTGGTTTATGGGGTTTCATGCATAGCAACTTAGGTTCTTCCCCTTTAGGTTTCAAGCCTTTATCAACTCCTTGGTCACTTTCTTGATTGCATCCTTTGAGACTTCTTTCTTATTGATCCTTCCTTCTTTTTCAAAGTTTATTTTTCTTTTTGCTAAGTGCTTTGTAAGAGGGCAACTCTTTATGATAAGCTTTCAGCCAACACTCCCAAACCAGTTGGTTTAAGGTGCTAGGTGTTAAGACACCCCTAAGGACTTACTTCCTCATGTCTCTTTCCCTCACACATACACACCACAGGCACATGGTTTGTTATTTTTCCTTTCTTGAGACCTTGGTGTCCAGCACCTCTTTGGGTTACTAAGTGTTTTGTAGCAAAGGTTACTCTTGATAGTGGACTTTCAGCTGATAATCCCGGATTAGTTAATCCAAGTTACCAAGTGATAAGGCACCCCTAAGAGCTTATTCATCCAAGTATATCCCTTGTACATAAACACCACAGACACATGCCTCAATTTTGAAACCCTTGGTGCCTAGCATTGTTTCTTATTGTGTTTCTTTCTTTTTCACTTTTATTGCTCTTCTCTTTTCTTATTGGGATCTTATTGTTTAGTTAGTCTCAAAGGGTGTGTCTCAAACATAGAACTCAGGATAGATAGTTGCTTTCTTTCCTTATTTGATGAACCAACTTAGCTTACTAATCATCCTACCACAAACATTCAGAATGCACTTCATAAAATAACTCCACTCTTGTTCTTTTCATAACATTTTCTTTTTAATTAACTTAAAGAGACAAGCATACAAGTAAGAAAGATGAAAGTGAACACTCAAGACATTAAGCTAGCACATTTAACCTAAGCAACGAAACTTAATTGCAGAATTGAAAGTCCTAAACTACTCATGAAAGCATGTTCTATTTCATACATGATTTTCCTTATTTAAAGCTTTGAAAAAGGTAAACTAAGAGGGAACTTCACCACCTTTCACTTGTTGGCATGCTCATGTTCTTCTGCTTCCTTGCCCTCTTTAAGTTTACTTTGTCTGCTTGTGCTTCCTCTCATCCGATTCATTCTGGCTATCTTCCAATCCTCTAGTGCCTTCCTTACTGATTCATGACTTTGTTCTACCTTTTCGTGCTCCACTCGTGCTAACTCATCCTTTACATCTTCATATTTTGTTATCCCAGGATGCAAAACAAGTAGTTGTCCGACTAGGTACCCAAGCCTGGCTTGGGTATTCACATGATACCCAGTCTCACTCATGTAGACACCTTCTGAAAATGCTCTGTATTCATCGAAAAGATCTGCTTGTTCTCTCTGTTTCCGATGCATCTCATGGATGTGTGCACCTTGATGTGCTTGGATGTTGGTTAGCCTTTGGATGGCTTCTTGTTGTTGGTCTTGCTTCTGATTCAGGTTTTGGAAGGATTCACTCCATTGTCTCCCTTGTTCCATTTGCTGGTCCATTAATTGTTTTTGCCATTCCCCTTGCTAATTCATCCATCTAGAGAGTGATCCTTCTTGGCGGTCTATTAATTGATTTTGAAACTCCCTTTGTGCCTCTTGATTTTCCATGCATTTCCTAGATAAGGTATCAATAGCCTCTCGCAATTGGTGCATGCTTAAGGTGGCTGGGGTTTGCTCCTGTGGATGTTGTTCTTCTTCAGCTTGATGGGCTGGCCTCTTTCGTACCCTTCGTGGAGGTAGTGGAGCTGCAGCAGCATGCATCCGACGATAAGTGATTGGAACACCAACCTTTATCTACTCGGGGTTTCCATCCTCAAATATCACCCTAGCCAGTTTGCAAAGACGCAAAATAGTGCTGGGATAACCCAACTTTCCTCTAGAATCACTCTTCTCAGCAAGCTTCCGAATGCCTTGTGCTATGAGTTCATGAGCCTTGATCTCTCCTCCCTTCATTAGACATTGCACCATTGTTGCTCTCTTGAGGTTTGCCTCTGAGTTGTTTCCAGCTGGGAGGATGGATCTCCTTACAATTTCAAACCAACCTTTAGCCTCAGGGAGGAGATCTCATCTTTTTATAAATTTGGGCTTCCTCTTGGGGCCTCTTTCCCAATCTGCTCCTTGCACACATATATCCTGTATAATCTGGTCATAATTGGGGTTTTTGTCCATTCTTGAGTGATAGCTCTCCTCTTCAAAGGGTATGCTTCTCAATTTTAGCACTCTCATGATAGTCATGGGACTAAAATCCACCATGACCCCTCTCACCAAACTTGTGTATGAGTCATCCGCCTTGTCTTGTCTAACTGCATTTGCATAGAACTCTCTTACTAGAGTTGCATTCTCCCTTGTGATCGGATCGGTGAGGAGCTCTGGTGCGCGAAATTGTGAACAATACTTTTCACAACTCTCATAATCCCCGGTCATGAACTCCAAAAACTTGGTAGTTCAATTCCATGGCATTACACAACTTCGCACAACTAACCAGCAAGTGCACTGGGTCGTCCAAGTAATAAACCTTACGCGAGTAAGGGTCGATCCCACGGAGATTGTTAGTATGAAGCAAGCTATGGTCATCTTGTAAATCTTAGTCAGGCAAACTCAAATGTATAATGGTGATGAACGCATAAAACATAAAGATAAAGATAGAGATACTTATGTAATTCATTGGTAGGAACTTCAGATAAGCGCATGAAGATGCCTTCCCTTCCGTCTCTCTGCTTTCCTACTGTCTTCATCCAATCCTTCTTACTCCTTTCCATGGCAAGCTTATGCAAGGGTTTCACCGTTGTCAGTGGCTACCTCCCATCCTCTCATTGGAAATGTTCAACGCACCCTGTCACGGCACGGCTATCCATCTGTCGGTTCTCAATCAGGCCGGAATAGAATCCAGTGATTCTTTTGCGTCTGTCACTAACGCCCCGCCTTCAGGAGTTTGAAGCACGTCACAGTCATTCAATCATTGAATCCTACTCAGAATACCACAGACAAGGTTAGACCTTCCGGATTCTCTTGAATGCCGCCATCAGTTCTCGCCTATACCACGAAGACTCTGATCTCACGAAATGGCTGGCTCGTTTGTCAGGCGAGCACTCGGTTGTCAGGCGATCAACCATGCATCGTGTTATCAGGAATCCAAGAGATATTCACTGGAGCTTTGATTGCTTGTAGAACAAGAGTGGTTGTCAGTCACCTTGTTCATGAGTGAGAATGATGATGAGTGTCACGGATCATCACATTCATCAAGTTGAAGAACAAGTGATATCTTGGACAAAGAACAAGCGGAATTGAATGGAAGAACAATAGTAATTGCATTAATACTCGAGGTACAGCAGAGCTCCACACCTTAATCTATGGTGTGTAGAAACTCCACCGTTGAAAATACATAAGCATAAGGTCTAGGCATGGCCGAATGGCCAGCCTCCCAATGATCTAAGATAGCATAAAAACGAAGATAGCTACCAAAGTCTGCTAATACAATAGTAAAAGGTCCTACTTATAGATAACTAGTAGCCTAAGGTTTACAGAAATGAGTAAATGACATAAAAATCCACTTCCGGGCCCACTTGGTGTGTGCTTGGGCTGAGCAATGAAGCAATTTCGTGTAGAGACTCTTCTTGGAGTTAAACGCCAGCTTTTATGCCAGTTTGGGCGTTTAACTCCCATTTGGGTGCCAGTTCCAGCGTTTAACGCTGGGATTTCTTGAGGTGACTTTGAACGCCGGTTTGAGCCATCAAATCTTGGGCAAAGTATGGACTATTATATATTGCTGGAAAGCCCAGGATGTCTACTTTCCAACGCTGTTGAGAGCGCGCCAATTGGGCTTCTGTAGCTCCAGAAAATTCACTTCGAGTGCAGGGAGGTCAGAATCCAACAGCATCTGCAGTCCTTTTCAGTCTCTGAATCAGATTTTTGCTTAGGTCCCTCAATTTCAGCCAGAAAATACCTGAAATCACAGAAAAACACACAAACTCATAGTAAAGTCCAGAAAAGTGAATTTTAACTAAAAACTAATAAAAATATACTAAAAACTAACTAGATCATACTAAAAACATACTAAAAACAATGCCAAAAAGCGTACAAATTATCCGCTCATCACAACACCAAACTTAAATTGTTGCTTGTCCCCAAGCAACTGAAGATCAAATAAGATAAAAAGAAGAGAATATGTAATGAACTCCAAAAACATCTATGAAGATCAGTATTAATTAGATGAGCGGGGCTTTTAGCTTTTTGCCTCTGAATAGTTTTGGCATCTCACTCTATCCTTTGGAATTCAGAATGATTGGCTTCTTTAGGAACTCAGAATCCAGATAGTGTTATTGATTCTCCTAGTTAAGTATGATGATTCTTGAACACAGCTACTTATTGAGTCTTGGCCGTGGCCCAAAGCACTCTGTCTTCCAGTATTACCACCGGATACATACATGCCACAGACACATAATTGGGTGAACCTTTTCAGATTGTGACTCAGCTTTGCTAAAGTCCCCAATTAGAGGTGTCCAGGGTTCTTAAGCACACTCTTTTTGCCTTGGATCACAACTTTATTCTTTCTTTTTCTTTCTTTTTCTCTTTCCTTTTTTTTTTCTTTCGGTTTTTTTTTTTTGCCTCTTTTTTTTTGTATTCACTACTTTTTCTTGCTTCAAGAATCATTTTTATGATTTTTCAGATCCTCAGTAACATGTCTCCTTTTTCATCATTCTTTCAAGAGCCAACCTTCATGAACCACAAATTCAAGATACATATGCACTGTTTAAGCATACATTCAGAGAACAAGAGTATTGCCACCACATCAAAATAATTAAACTATTATAAAATTCAAAATTCATGCAATTCTTTCCTTTTCAATTAAGCACGTTTTTATTCAAGAAAGGTGATGGATTCATAGGACATTCATAACTTTAAGGCATAGACACTAAGACACTAATGATCACAAGATACAAACATGGATAAACATAAGCATAAAATTCGAAAAACAGAAGAATAAAGAACAAGGAGATTAAAGAACGGGTCCACCTTAGTGATGGCGGCTCTTTCTTCCTCTTGAAGATCCTATGGAGTGCTTGAGCTCCTCAATGTCTTTTCCTTGTCTTTGTTGCTCCTCCTTCATGATTCTTTGGTCTTCTCTAATTTCATGGAGGATGATGGAGTGTTCTTGATGCTCCACCCTTAGTTGTCCCATGTTGGAACTTAGTTCTCCTAGGGAGGTGTTCAGTTGCTCCCAATAGTTTTGTGGAGGAAAGTGCATCCCTTGAGGCATCTCAGGGATCTCATGATGAGTGGGGTCTCTTGTGTGCTCCATCCTTTTCTTAGTGATGGGCTTATCCTCATCAATAGGGATGTCTCCCTCTATGTCAACTCCTACTGAATAAAAGAGGTGACAAATGAGATGAGGAAAGGCTAACCTTGCTAAGGTAGAGGACTTGTCCGCCACCTTATAGAGTTCTTGGGCTATAACCTCATGAACTTCCACTTCTTCTCCAATCATGATGCTATGAATCATGATGGCCCGGTCTATGGTAACTTCGGACCGGTTGCTAGTGGGAATGATTGAGCGTTGGATGAACTCCAACCATCCTCTAGCCACGGGTTTGAGGTCATGCCTTCTCAATTGAACCGGCTTGCCTCTTGAATCTCTCTTCCATTGTGCGCCCTCTTCACATATAACTGTGAGGACTTGGTCCAACCTTTGATCAAAGTTGACCCTTCTTGTGTAAGGATGTTCATATCCTTGCATCATAGGCAAGTTGAATGCTATCCTTACATTTTCCGGACTAAAATCCAAGTATTTCCCCCGAACCATAGTAAGATAATTCTTTGGATCCGGGTTCATACTTTGATCATGGTTCTTTGTGATCCATGCATTGGCATAGAACTCTTGAACCATCAAGATTCCGACTTGTTGAATGGGGTTGGTAAGTACTTCCCAACCTCTTCTTCGGATCTCATGGCGGATCTCCGGATATTCACCCTTTTTGAGTGAAAAGGGGACCTCGGGGATCACCTTCTTCAAGGCCACAACTTCATAGAAGTGGTCTTGATGCACCCTTGAGATGAATCTATCCATCTCCCATGACTCGGAGGTGGAGGCTTTTGCCTTCCCTTTCCTCTTTTTAGAGGTTTCTCCGGCCTTGGATGCCATAAATGGTTATGGAAAAAACGAAAAAAGCAACGCTTTTGCCACACCAAACTTAAAAGGTTTGCTCGTCCTCGAACAAAAGAAGAAGAAGAGAGTAGAAGAAGAAGAAATGAGGGAGAAAGGGATGGCTTTGTATTCGGCCAAAGAAGGGGAGAAGTGGTGTTTAGGTTGTGTGAAAATGAAGGAGTGAAGGAGGGTTTATAGGAGAGAGGGAGAGGGTTGTTCGGCCATTTGAGGGTGGGTTTGGGTGGGAAAGTGTTTGAATTTGAATGGAAGGTTAGGTGGGGTTTTATGAAGGATGGATGTGAGTGGTGAAGAGAAAGATGGGATTTGATAGGTGAAGGGTTTTTGGGGAAGAGGTATTGAGGTGATTGGTGAATGGGGGAAGAAGAGAGAGGGTGGTGGTGGGGTTGGTGGGGGTCCTGTGGGATCCACGGATCCTGTGGTGTCAAGGAAAAGTCATCCCTGCACCAAATGTTGCTCAAAATCACGTTTTGAGCCATTTCTGGCGTTAAACGCCGGGCTGGTGCCCATTCCTGGCGTTTAACGCCTGGTTCTTGCCCTTTTCTGGCGTTTAACGCCAGTCTGGTGCCCCTTTCTGGCGTTAAATGCCCAGAATGGTGCCAGACTGGGCGTTAAACGCCCAACAGCTAACCTCATTGGCGTTTAAACGCCAGCAACATCTTCCTCCAGGGTGTGCTGTTTTTCTTCCTGTTTTTCATTTTGTTTTTTCATTGATTTTCTGACTTCTTATGATCATCAACCTACAAAAAAGATAAAATAACAAAAGGAAATAGTTAATTATAAAACATTGGGTTGCTTCCCAACAAGCGCTTCTTTAATGTCATTAGCTTGACAGAGGACTCTTATGGAGCCTCACAGATACTCAGAGCCATGTTGGAACCTCCCAACACCAAACTTAGAGTTTGAATGTGGGGGTCCAACACCAAACTTAGAGTTTAGTTGTGGCCTCCCAACACCAAACTTAGAGTTTGACTGTGGGGGCTCTGTTTGGCTCTGTTTTGAGAGAAGCTCTTCATGCTTCTTCTCCATGGTGATAGAGGGATATCCTTGGGCCTTAAACACCAAGGATTCTTAATTCACTTGAATGATTAGCTCTCCTCTATCAACATCAATCACAGCCTTTGTTGTTGCTAGGAAGGGTCTGCCAAGGATGATGGATTCATCCATGCACTTCCCAGTCTCTAGGACTATGAAATTAGTAGGGATGTAATGGTCTTCAACTTTTACCAAAACATTCTCTACAAGTCCATGAGCTTGTTTTCTTGAGTTGTCTGCCATCTCTAGTGAGATACTTGCAGCTTGTACCTCAAAGATCCCTAGCTTCTCCATTACAAAGAGAGGCATGAGGTTTACACTTGACCGTAAGTCACACAGAGCCTTCTTGAAGGTCATGGTGCCTATGGTACAAGGTAGTGAAAACTTCCCAGGATCTTGTCTCTTTTGAGGTAATTTCTGCCTAGACAAGTCATCCAGTTCTTTGGTGAGCAAGGGAGGTTCATCTTCCCAAGTCTCATTTCCAAATAACTTATCATTTAGCTTCATGATTGCTCCAAGGTATTTAGCAACTTGCTCTTCAGTGACATACTCATCCTCTTCAGAGGAAGAATACTCATCAGAGCTCATGAAAGGCAGAAGTAAGTCCAATGGAATCTCTATGGTCTCATTTTGAGCCTCAGATTCCCATGGTTCCTCATTGGGGAACTCAGAGGAGATTGGTGTACGCCCATTGAGGTCTTCCTCAGTGGCGTCCACCTCCTCTCTTTCCTCTCCATATTCGGCCATGTTTATGGCTTTGCACTTTCCTTTTGGATTTTCTTCTGTATTACTTGGGAGAGTACTAGGAGGGAGTTCAGTAACTTTCTTGCTCAGCTGACCCACTTGTCCTTCCAAATTTCTGATGGAGGACCTTGTTTCATTCATGAAACTTTGAGTGGTTTTGATTAGATCAGAGACCATTGTTGCTAAGTCAGAGGTATTCTGCTTAGAACTCTCTGTCTGTTGCTGAGAAGATGATGGAAAAGGCTTGTTATTGCTAAACCTGTTTCTTCCACCATTATTATTATTGAAACCTTGTTGAGGTCTCTCTTGATTCTTCCATGAGAAATTTGGGTGATTTCTCCATGAAGAATTATAGGTGTTTCCATAGGGTTCTCCTAGGTAATTCACCTCTTCCATTGAAGGGTTCTCAGGATCATAAGCTTCTTCCTCAGATGAAGCTTCCTTAGTACTGCCAGGTGCATTTTGCATTCCAGACAGACTTTGAGAAATCAAATTGACTTGTTGAGTCAATATCTTGTTCTGAGCCAGTATGGCATTCAGAGTATCAATCTCAAGAACTCCTTTCTTCTGACTAGTCCCATTGTTCACAGGATTTCTTTCAGAAGTGTACATGAATTGGTTATTTGCAACCATTTCAATTAGTTCCTGAGCTTCTGTAGGCGTCTTCTTCAGATGAAGAGATCCTCCAGCAGAGCTATCCAAAGACATCTTGGATAGTTCAGAGAGACCATCATAGAAAATACCTATGATGCTCCATTCAGAAAGCATGTCTGAGGGACATTTTCTGATTAATTGTTTGTATCTTTCCCAAGCTTCATAAGGGGATTCTCCATCCTTCTATCTGAAGGTTTGGACTTCCACTCTAAGCTTACTCCATTTTTGAGGTGGAAAGAACTTTGCCAAGAAGGCATTGACTAGCTTTTCCCAAGAGTCCAGGCTATCTTTAGGTTGTGAGTCCAACCATATTCTAGCTCTGTCTCTTACAGCAAAAGGGAATAGCATCAGTCTGTAGACCTCAGGGTCAACCCCATTAGTCTTGACTGTGTCACAGATTTGCAAGAACTCAGCTAAAAACTGATGAGGATCTTCCATTGGAAGTCCATGGAACTTGCAATTCTGTTGCATTAGAGAAACTAACTGAGGCTTAAGCTCAAAGTTGTTTGCTCCAATGGCAGGGATAGAGATGCTTCTCCCATAGAAATTGGGAGTAGGTGCAGTAAAGTCACCCAGCACCTTCCTTGCATTGTTGGCATTGTTGTTGTTTTCGGCTGCCATGGGTTCTTCTTCTTTGAAGAATTCGGTCAGGTCCTCTAAAGAGAATTGTGCTTTGGCTTCTCTTAGCTTTCTCTTCAAGGTCCTTTCAGGTTCAGGGTCAGCTTCAACAAGAATGCCTTTGTCTCTGCTCCTGCTCATATGAAAGAGAAGAGGAAACGAAAAATAGAAGAAAGAAGGTAGAAGAATTCGAACTTGATTAGATAGGGTTCGAATTGTGCATTAAGAAGGAGTAGTACTCCATAAATAGAAGGATGTGGGAAGAAGGGAGGTAATTTTCGAAAATTAAGTGAAAGATTTTGAAAATATTTTTGAAAAACATTACTTAATTTTCGAAAATGAAAGTGGAAAAAGAAATCAAGTGTTTTTTTTTTTTGAAAAAGATTTTGAAATTAGAAATCAAAAAGATTTGATTGAAAACTATTTTGAAAAAGATGTGGTTAAAAAGATATGATTGAAAAAAATTTGATTTGAAAACAATTTTAAAAGATATGTTTTGAAAACAATTTTGTAACAAGATTTGATTTTGAAAATTAGTGACTTGCCTAACAAGAAAAGATATGATTCAAACATTAAACCTTTCTCAACAGAAAAGGCAACAAATTTGAGATGTTCAATCAAATCATTAATTGTTAGTAAGTATCTTTGAAAAAGGAAAGAAATTGACTTTGAAAACATTTGATTGAAAAGATATGATTTGAAAAAGATTTGATTTTGAAAAACTTTGAAAACTTGAAAAAAAAAAAATTGATTTGAAAACAAAATCTTCCCCCTTTGCCATCCTGGCGTTAAACGCCCAGAATGGTATCCATTCTGGCGTTTAACGCCCAAAATGCACCCTTTTTGGGCGTTAAACGCCCAACCAGGTACCCTGGCTGGCGTTTAAACGCCAGTCTATCCTTCTTCACTGGGCGTTTTGAACGCCCAGCTTTTTTTGTGTAATTCCTCTGCAGTATGTTCTGAATCTTCAATTCTTGGTATTATTGACTTGAAAAGACACAAATTAAAAATATTTTTGGATTTTTAATAATCAAAATGCAACAAGAATGAAATAACAATGCATGCAAGACACCAAACTTAGCAGTTTGTATACTACTGACACTAATGAGAATGCATATGAGACACATAAAACACTCAAGTCAACTGAATTCAAAGATTAGAACACGAAAATCATCAAGAATTACTTGAAGATCCTTAAGATGCATGTAATTGACACCAAACTTAAGATGAGATACTAGACTCAAACAAGAAATTTTTGGATTTTATGAGTTTTTTGATTTTTTTTTTTGTGTTTTTCGAAAATTAAGTGGAAAAAGATATCAAAATTCTTAATGAGAATTCCAGGAATCAGTGCAATGCTAGTCTAAGACTCCGGTCCAGGAATTAGACATGGCTTCACAGCCAGCCAAGCTTTCAAAGAAAGCTTCGGTCCAAAACACTAGACATGGCCAAAGGCCAGCCAAGCCTTAGCAAATCACTGCTCCAAAAGCAAGATTGATGAAAGTCAACAAGCTCTTGTGATGATAAGTTGAAACCTCGGTCCAATGAAATTAGACATGGCTTCTCAGCCAGCCAGACTTCAACAAATCATCATGAAACTCTAGAATTCATCTTCAAGAATTTCGAAAAAAAAAATACCTAATCTAAGCAACAAGATAAACCGTCAGTTGTCAAAACTGAACAATCCCCGGCAACGGCGCCAAAAACTTGGTGCGCGAAATTGTGAACAATACTTTTCACAACTCTCATAATCCCCGGTCATGAACTCCAAAAACTTGGTAGTTCAATTCCATGGCATTACACAACTTCGCACAACTAACCAGCAAGTGCACTGGGTCGTCCAAGTAATAAACCTTACGCGAGTAAGGGTCGATCCCACGGAGATTGTTAGTATGAAGCAAGCTATGGTCATCTTGTAAATCTTAGTCAGGCAAACTCAAATGTATAATGGTGATGAACGCATAAAACATAAAGATAAAGATAGAGATACTTATGTAATTCATTGGTAGGAACTTCAGATAAGCGCATGAAGATGCCTTCCCTTCCGTCTCTCTGCTTTCCTACTGTCTTCATCCAATCCTTCTTACTCCTTTCCATGGCAAGCTTATGCAAGGGTTTCACCGTTGTCAGTGGCTACCTCCCATCCTCTCATTGGAAATGTTCAACGCACCCTGTCACGGCACGGCTATCCATCTGTCGGTTCTCAATCAGGCCGGAATAGAATCCAGTGATTCTTTTGCGTCTGTCACTAACGCCCTGTGGTGCGCGAAATTGTGAACTATACTTTTTCACAACTCTCATAATCCCTGGTAATGGCTCCAAAAACGTGGTAGCCCAATACCATGGCATTACACAACTTCGCACAACTAACCAGCAAGTGCACTGGGTCGTCCAAGTAATAAACCTTACGTGAGTAAGGGTCGATCCCACGGAGATTGTTAGTATTGAAGCAAGCTATGGTCATCTTGTAAATCTTAGTCAGGCAAACTCAGATATATATGGTGATGAACGAAAATAACATAAAAGATAAAGATAGTGATACTTATGTAATTCATTGGTAGGAACTTCAGATAAGCGCATGAAGATGCCTTCCCTTCCGTCTCTCTGCTTTCCTACTGTCTTCATCCAAACCCTTCTTACTCCTTTCCATGGCAAGCTCGTATAGGGTCTCACTGTTGTCAGCAGCTACCTCCATCCTCGCAGTGAAAGCTAATGCACACACTCTGTCACAGTGCTGCCAATCACGGTGTGGTTCCCTCCCTACCGGAATAGAATAAACTCTTTTGCGTCTGTCACTAACGCCCAGTAGGTTACAGGTTTGAAGCACGTCACAGTCATTCAATCATTGAATCCTACTCAGAATACCACAGACAAGGTTAGACCTTCCGGATTCTCTTGAATGCTGCCATCAGTTCTTGCCTATACCACGAAGACTCTGATCTCACGGAATGGTTGGCTCGTTTGTCAGGCGAGCACTCGGTTGTCAGGCGATCAACCATGCATCGTGCAATCAGGAATCCAAGAGATATTCACCAAGCCTCAAATGTTTGTAGAACAAGAGTGGTTGTCAGTCACTTTGTTCATGAGTGAGAATGGTGATGGGCGTCAATCATCACCTTCATCATGTTGAAGAACAAGTGATATCTTGGATAAAGAACAAGCGGAATTTGAATGAAAGAACAATAGTAATTGCATTAATACTCGAGGTACAGCAGAGCTCCACACCTTATCTAGGTGTGTAGAAACTCCACCGTGAAATACATAAGCATAAGGTCTAGGCATGGCCGAATGGCCAGCCTCCCAATGATCTAAGAACTAAAATGTCCAAAGATGATCTAGAGATCTAAAAGTGATCAAAAGATTTCTATACAATAGTAAAAGGTCCTACTTATAAGAAACTAGTAGCCTAGGGTGTACAGAAATGAGTAAATGACAAAAATCCTCTTCCGGGCCCACTTGGTGTGTGCTTGGGCTGAGCAATGAAGCAATTTCGTGTAGAGACTCTTCTTGGAGTTAAACGCCAGCTTTGGTGCCAGTTTGGGCGTTTAACTCCCATTTGGGTGCCAGTTCCAGCGTTTAACGCTGGGATTCCTTGAGGTGACTTTGAACGCCGGTTTGGGCCATCAAATCTTGGGCAAAGTATGGACTATTATATATTGCTGGAAGCCCAGGATGTCTACTTTCCAACGCCGTTGAGAGCGCGCCAATTGGGCTTCTGTAGCTCCAGAAAATCCGCTTCGAATGCAGGGAGGTCAGAATCCAACAGCATCTGCAGTCCTTTTTGGTCTCAGAATCAGATTTTTGCTCAGGTCCCTCATTTCAGCCAAAAAATACCTGAAATCACAGAAAAACACACAAACTCATAGTAAAGTCCAGAAAAGTGAATTTTAATTAAAACTAATAAAAATATACTAAAAACTAACTATATCATATCAAAAACATACTAAAAACAATGCCAAAAAGTATACAAATTATCCGCTCATCACAACACCAAACTTAAATTGTTGCTTGTCCTCAAGCACTGAAAATCAAATAAGATAAAAAAAGAGAATATGCAATGAATTCCAAAAACATCTGTGAAGATCAGTATTAATCAGATGAGCGGGGCTTTTAACTTTTTTGCCTCCGAACAGTTTTGGCATCTCACTCTATCCTTTGAAATCCAGAATGGTTGGCTTCTTTAGGAACTTAGAATCCAGATAGTGTTAATGATTCTCTTAGTAAAGTATGATGATTCTTGAACATAGCTATTTATTGAGTCTTGGCTGTGGCCCAAAGCACTCTGTCTTCCAGTATTACCACCGGATACATACATGCCACAGACACATAATTGGGTGAACCTTTTCAGATTGTGACTCAGCTTTGCTAAAGTCCCCAATTAGAGGTGTCCAGGGTTCTTAAGCACACTCTTATTGCCTTGGATCACAACTCTTATTCCTTTCTCTTTTTTTTTTTTCGTTTTTTTTTCGGTTTTTTTTTTTTTTTTTTTTGAAATGCTTTTTCTTGCTTCAAGAATCATTTTATTGATTTTTCAGATCCTCAGTAACATGTCTTCTTTTTCATCATTCTTTCAAGAGCCAACATCCATGAACCACAATTCAAAAGACATATGCACTGTTTAAGCATACATTCAGAGAACAAAAATATTGCCACCACATCAAAATAATTAAACTATTATAAAATTCAAAATTCATGCAATTCTTTCTTTTATCAATTAGGCACGTTTTTATTGAAGAAAGGTGATGGATTCATAGGACATTCATAACTTTAAGGCATAGACACCAAGACACTAATGATCATAAGACACAAACATGGATAAACATAAGCATTAAAATTCGAAAAAACAGAAGAACAATAACAAGGAAATCAAGGAACGGGTCCACCTTAGTGATGGCGGCTCTTTCTTGCTCTTGAAGATCCTATGGAGTGCTTGAGCTCCTCAATGTCTCTTCCTTGTCTTTGTTGCTCCTCCCTCATGATTCTTTGATCTTCTCTAATTTCATGAAGGATGATGGAGTGTTCTTGATGCTCCACCCTCAGTTGTCCCATGTTGGAACTTAGTTCTCCTAGGGAGGTGTTTAGTTGCTCCCAATAGTTTTGTGGAGGAAAATTCATCCCTTGAGGAATCTCAGGGATCTCATGATGAGTGAGATCACTTGTGTACTCCATCCTTTTCTTGGTGATGGGCTTGTCCTCATCAATGGGAATGTCTCCCTCTATGTCACTCCAATTGAATAACAAGGTGACAAATGAGATGAGGAAAGGCTAACCTTGCCAAGGTGGAGGTCTTGTCCGCCACCTTATAGAGTTCTTGGGCTATAACCTCATGAACCTCTATTTCTTCTCCAATCATGATACTATGGATCATGATGGCCCGGTCTATGTAACTTCGGACCGGTTGCTAGTGGGGATGATTGAGCGTTGTATGAACTCTACCATCCTCTAGCCACGGGCTTGAGGTCATGCCTTCTCAATTGGACCGGCTTTCCTCTTGAATCTTGCTTCCATTGTGCGCCCTCTTCACATATGACTGTGAGGACTTGGTCCAACCTTTGATCAAAGTTGACCCTTCTAGTGTAAGGATGCTCATCTCCTTGCATCATAGGCAAGTTGAACGCCACCCTCACACTCTCCGGACTAAAATCCAGTATTTCCCCCGAACCATAGTGAGATAATTCTTTGGATTCGGGTTCACACTTTGGTCATGGTTCTTTGTGATCCATGCATTGGCATAGAACTCTTGAACCATCAAGATTCCGACTTGTTGAATGGGGTTGGTAAGAACTTCCCAACCTCTTCTTCGATCTCATGGCGGATCTCCGGATATTCACCCTTTTTGAGTGAAAAGGGGACCTCGGAGATCACCTTCTTCAAGGCCACAACTTCATAGAAGTGGTCTTGATGCACCCTTGAGAGGAATCTATCCATCTCCCATGACTCGGAGGTGGAAGCTTTTGCCTTCCCTTTCCTCTTTTTAGAGGTTTCTCCGGCCTTGGATGCCATAAATGGTTATGGAAAAACAAAAAGCAATGCTTTTACCACACCAAACTTAAAATGTTTGCTCGTCCTCGAGCAAAAGAAGAAAGAAGAGAGTAGAAGAAGAAGAAATGAGGAAGAAGGAGATGGTAGTGTGTTCGGCCAAGAAGGGTAAGAAAGGGGGTTTAGGTTGTGTGAAAATGAAGAGTTGAAGAAGGGTATTTATAGGAGAGAGGGGGTAAAGGTTCGGCCATTATGGGTGGGTTTGGGAGGGAAGTGGTTTAAATTTGAAGGGTGAGGTTGGTGGGGTTTTATGAAGGATGGATGTGAGTGGTGAAGAGAAAGATGGGATTTGATAGGTGAGGGTTTTTTGGGGAAGAGGTGTGAGGTGATTGGTGAATGGGGGAAGAAGAGAGAGAGTGATGGTAGGGTCCTGTGGGGTCCACAGATCCTGTAGTGTCAAGGAAAAGTCATCCCTGCACTAAATGTTGCTCAAAATCACGTTTTGAGCCTTTTCTGGCGTTAAACGCCGGGCTGGTGCCCATTCCTGGCGTTTAACGCCAGGTTGTTGCCCTTTACTGGCGTTTAACGCCAGTCTGGTGCCCCTTTCTGGCGTTAAACGCCCAGAATGGTGCCAGACTGGGCGTTAAACGCCCAACAGCTAGCATTACTGGCGTTTGAACGCCAGTTTCTTCTCCTCCAGGGTGTGCTGTTTTTCTTCCTGTTTTTCATTCTGTTTTGCTTTTTTCATTGTTTTTGTGACTTCTTATGATCATCAACCTACAAAAAAGATAAATAACAAAAGAAAATAATTAATTATAAAACATTGGGTTGCCTCCCAACAAGCGCTTCTTTAATGTCATTAGCTTGACAGAGGGCTCTCATGGAGCCTCAGAAATGCTCAGAACCGTGTTGAAACCTCCCAACACCAAACTTAGAGTTTGAATGTGGGGTTTCAACACCAAACTTAGAGTTTGGTTGTAGCCTCCCAACACCAAACTTAGAGTTTGACTGTGGGGGCTCTGTTTGGCTCTGTTTTGAGAGGAGCTCTTCATGCTTCCTCTCCATGATGACAGAGGGATATCCTTGGGCCTTAAACACCAAGGATTTTTCATTCACTTGAATGATTAACTCTCCTCTGTCAACATCAATCACAGCCTTTGCTGTGGCTAGGAAGGGTCTGCCAAGGATGATGGATTCATCCATGCACTTCCCAGTCTCTAGGATTATGAAATCAGTAGGAATGTACTGGCCTTCAACTTTAACCAGAACATCCTCTACAAGTCCATGGGCTTGTTTTCTTGAGTTGTCTGCCATCTCTAATGAGATTCTTGCAGCTTGCACCTCTAAGATCCCTAATTTCTCCAATACAGAGAGGGGCATGAGGTTCACACTTGACCCTAAGTCACACAAGGCCTTCTTGAAGGTCATGGTGCCTATGGTACAAGGTATAGAAAACTTCCCAGGATCCTGCCTCTTTTGAGGCAGTTTCTGCCTAGACAAGTCATCCAGTTCTTTGGTGAGCAAGGGAGGTTCATCCTCCCAAGTCTCATTTCCAAATAACTTGTCATTTAGTTTCATGATTGCTCCAAGGTATTTAGCAACTTGCTCTTCAGTAACATACTCATCCTCTTCAGAGGAAGAATACTCATCAGAGCTCATGAATGGCAGAAGTAAGTCCAATGGAATCTCTATGGTCTCATTTTGAGCCTCGGATTCCCAAGGTTCCTCATTGAGGAACTCAGAGGAGAGTGGTGCACGCCCACTGGGGTCTTTCTCAGTGGCGTCTTCTTCCTCTCTTTCCTCTCCATATTCGGCCATGTTGATGGCCTTGCACTCTCCTTTTGGATTTTCTTCTGTATTACTTGGGAGAGTACTAGGAGGGAGTTCAGTAACTTTCTTGCTCAGCTGACCCACTTGTCCTTCCAAATTTCTGATGGAGGACCTTGTTTCATTCATGAAACTTTGAGTGGTCTTTATTAGATCAGAGACCATTGTTGCTAAGTCAGAAGTATTCTGCTTAGAACTCTCTGTCTGTTGCTGAGAAGATGATGGAAAAGGCTTGCCATTGCTAAACCTGTTTCTTCCACCATTATTGTTATTGAAACCTTGTTGAGGTCTCTCTTGATTCTTCCATGAGAGATTTGGGTGATTTCTCCATGAAGAATTGTAGGTATTTCCATAGGGTTCTCCTAGGTAATTCACCTCTTCCATGGAAGGGTTCTCAGGATCATAAGCTTCTTCCTCAGATGAAGCATCCTTTGTACTGTTTGGTGCATTTTGCATTCCAGACAGACTTTGAGAAATCAAATTGACTTGTTGAGTCAATATCTTGTTCTGAGCCAATATGGCATTCAGAGTGTCAATCTCAAGAACTCCTTTCTTCTGACTAGTCCCATTGTTCACAGGATTCCTTTCAGAAGTGTACATGAATTGGTTATTTGCAACCATTTCAATCAATTCTTGAGCTTCTGCAGGCGTCTTCTTCAGATGAAGAGATCCTCCAGCAGAGCTATCCAAGGACATCTTAGATAGTTCAGAGAGACCATCATAGAAAATACCTATGATGCTCCATTCAGAAAGCATGTCTGAAGGACATCTTCTGATTAATTGTTTGTATCTTTCCCAAGCTTCATAGAGGGATTCTCCATCCTTCTGTCTGAAGGTTTGGACTTCCACTCTAAGCTTACTCCATCTTTGTGGTGGAAAGAACTTTGCCAAGAAGGCATTGACTAGCTTTTCCCAAGAGTCCAGGCTTTCTTTAGGTTGAGAATCCAACCATATTCTAGCTCTGTCTCTTACAGCAAAAGGGAATAGCATCAGTCTATAGACTTCAGGGTCTACCCCATTAGTCTTGACTGTGTCACAGATTTGCAAGAATTCAGCTAAAAACTGATGAGGATCTTCCATTGGAAGTCCATGGAACTTGCAATTCTGTTGCATTAGAGAAACTAATTGAGGCTTAAGCTCAAAGTTGTTTGCTCCAATGGCAGGGATAGAGATGCTTCTCCCATAGAAGTCGGGAGTAGGTGCAGTAAAGTCACCCAACACCTTCCTTGCATTGTTGGCATTGTTGTTGTTTTCGGCTGCCATGGGTTCTTCTTTTTTGAAGAATTCGGTCAGGTCCTCTAAAGAGAGTTGTGCTTTGGCTTCTCTTAGCTTTCTCTTCAAGGTCCTTTCGGGTTCAGGATCAGCTTCAACAAGAATGTCTTTGTCTCTGCTCCTGCTCATATGAAAGAGAAGAGAAAAAGAACATGTGGAATCCTCTATGTCACAGTATAGAGATTCCTTGAAATGTCAGAGGAAAAGAGAAATGGAAAGAAGAAGGAGAAGAAGAATTCGAACTTTAATTAGATAAGGTTCGAATTGTGCATTTAGAAGGAGTGGTACTCCATAAATAGAAGGATGTGAGAAGGAGGGAAGAGGATTTTCGAAAATTCAATTAAAAGATTTTGAAAACATTTTGAAAATTTGATTGATAATTTTCGAAAATTGAAAGTGGAAGAGAAATCAAGTGATTTTTGAAAAAGATTTTGAAATTAGAAACTAAAAAGATTTGATTGAAAACTAATTTGAAAAAGATATGATAAAAAAAATATGATTGAAAGGTTATTGTCTTAAAGAGATGTGATTGAGAAGATATGATTTGAAAACTGTTCATACCCTGACCGAGCTCCCCAAACTCGGCAAAGTTCATAGAAGGTCCGACCTCATCCCCAGGCCCATGCCTGAGGTCGGACCTCGGACAATAAAGCTAAAGAAGCCCAAAAGGAACGAAGCCCAAGACCTAAAGGCCGAAAAGGCCTAGGAAAGGCGGTTCCACAAAGATAAAGATAAAACTCCCAGAAGGATAAGATAAGATAAGAATATCTTATCCAGGGAAGATCACGGCCAACTACTATAAATACACTGGAGCACCCAGGTATAACACACACTCTAATTCTACTCAATATCTGCTTGGACCCATGCTAACTTAAGCATCGGAGTGTCATTGCAGGTACCACCACCAACCACTCGGCATACCAAGCTCGGGTCATCAATCCGCCCATCTCGGGCCTCCCTAAGACGACCGAGCTGCGCGTTTCAGGTAACCCTCGGAACATTGGCGCCGTTGCCGGGGACCTGGAAGTCATCCCTTTACCATGGCGGACGACCCTCCCAACAATAACCATGCTACATCAGAACAAGAGGAGGAAGTTGACACCGGAGAACGACCGGACAGCCCTCTATCACCCCGCACTCCAGGAGGAAACAAACAGAATCGCCCAAAGACATCACTCCCAAACCAAGATCCCCAAAATCCCGAAAGCTCGGAAATTCTAGAAGCAGTTCGGACACAGCAAAACCGGCTGAAACAACTCGAAGAGGGCGTAAAAAAGCAGAAAGAAACTGAACAAGATCTGAGGAGGGAAGCTCGCAAGCGCAGAGAATTAGAAGAAAAACTACGGAAAATAGAGGCCAACCTGAAGGACCGGACGGAACGCGGCACCACCCCCGAAGGCAATCATGATCCCTTCACACGAGAGATCATGAAGGAGAAGGTACCGCGAAACTTCAAACCGCCCGATATGGACCTCTACGACGGCACCACCGATCCAAGTCACCACCTCAGCAACTTCAGAAGCAGAATGTACCTAGTCGGCGCCTCCGACGCGATTCGGTGCAAAGCCTTCCCCACCACCCTCACCAAGTCGGCCATGAAGTGGTTCGACAACCTGCCACCAGGATCAATCTCCAGCTTCGAGGACCTAACCAAAAAATTCCTAACAAGGTTCTCTATTCAAAAGGACAAGACAAAACACGCCCCCAGTCTACTCGGGATCAAGCAAGGTAACCAAGAAACTCTCCGAGAATACATGGAGCGATTCAACAAAGCCTGCCTGGACATACAACACTTGCCCACTGAAGCAGCCATCATGGGACTGGCAAACGGCCTAAAAGAGGGACCGTTTAGCCAATCCCTATCCAAACGATACCCGACCTCTCTATACGAGGTGCAGGAGCGGGCAGAAAAATACATCAACATGGAGGAAACCTCCCAGCTGAGAGACTCTTCTAGAAAAGAATCAACCTACCCGCTCCGAGATCGAGATCGGGAACAGAAGAAGAAAGAAGAACCCAACTCGGACAAGCCGCGGAAGTACCACAGCTACACCCCCCTCCGAGTCTCCCTAGTAGACGTCTACAGAGAAGTATGCCACACCGAAAAGATCCCACCACCCCGACCTCTAAAACACAAGAGAGCGGGGAGAGATCGGTCCAAGTACTATGAATACCACAAACTTTATGGCCATTCTACTAACGACTGCCACGACCTAAAAAATGTTATAGAAAAACTAGCCAGAGAAGGAAAACTCGACAGATACATAGCAGAGAAAGGAGAAGAGACCAAGAAGAGAAGGAGGGGAGATAATGAAGATCGGGCAGAACGAACCCCACGAACCCCTGAAAGACACGTACACATGATAAACGGAGGTTTCGCAGGCGGAGGAACATCCAGATCCTCGCAAAAAAGGCACCTCAAAGAAGTCTACCACATCCGAGAAGACATTCCCCTGCCCGAGCTACCTATTATCTCATTTACCCGAGAAGATGCTCAAGGGATAATACCCGGGCACGACGATCCAATGGTAATCACCATTATTCTAGCAAACGCCAACTTACATCGAACCCTGATTGACCAGGGAAGCTCAGCAGATATCCTGTTCAAAGCGGCTTTCGACAAACTCGGACTTGAAGAAAAAGAGCTAAAAGCCTATCCCACCGACCTATTTGGGCTAGGGGACACCCCAATCCATCCCTTAGGATACGTCTCGCTACACACTACCTTTGGAAAAGGCGAGCAATCTAAAACATTAAGCATCGACTACATTATAGTCGACGTCACTTCAGCATACAATGCCCTCATTGGGCGACCAACCTTAAACAGACTGGCAGCTATAGTCTCGACCCCACACCTCTGTATGAAGTTCCCCACCACAAAAGGAATCGCTACCCTAAAGGGTGACCAAAAACTAGCACGACGATGCTACAACGAAAGCCTAAGCCTAAAAGGGAAAGAGATCAACACGATAGAACTCGGACGAGTCCAAGCCCGAGAAGATCTTCGACCACAACCAGAGGGAGAAACCGAAAAAGTCCAGATTGGGAGCACACCTGAAAAAAACGACAAACATAGGGGCAAACCTCGAAGCGGGCTTAAAAAAGGAACTCATAACCCTCTTAAGGGAGAATTCCGACCTCTTCGCCTGGAGAGCCTCCGACATGCCAGGCATAAGCCCCGACCTGATGTGCCATAAGCTATCAGTGTACCCGGGATCCCGACCTGTCCAACAAAGACGCAGAAAGCTCGGGCCCGAACGCATGCAAGCAATAGAGGAACAAGTACAAGCACTACTAGATGCAGGGTTCATTAGGGAAGTAAAATACCCCCTATGGCTCGCAAACGTGGTCCTGGTAAAAAAGCCCAATGGAAAATGGAGAATGTGCGTCGACTACACGGATCTCAACAAAGCCTGCCCCAAAGATCCATATCCACTACCAAACATCGACGCCTTAGTAGATGCAGCCTCAGGCTATAGATATCTCTCCTTCATGGACGCATACTCAGGATACAACCAAATCCCGATGTACGGACCTGACCAAGAAAAGACCTCGTTCATAACCCCAAGGGCAAACTACTGCTACGTAGTAATGCCCTTCGGGCTGAAGAACGCAGGGGCAACCTACCAGAGGCTAATGAACAAAGTGTTCTCAGAGCACATCGGACTACAACTGGAGGTGTACATCGACGACATGCTGGTAAAGACACAGGAAGACAGAAACTTGCTGACCGACCTCGCCAGTGTCTTCGGCACCCTCAGAAAACACAACATGAGACTTAACCCGACGAAGTGCACCTTCGCCGCAGAAGCCGGAAAGTTCTTAGGCTTCATGCTGACTCAAAGGGGCATCGAAGCAAACCCGGACAAATGCCAAGCAATACTCAATATGAAGAGCCCGACATGTGTCAAAGAAGTACAACAACTGAATGGAAGACTGGCCGCCCTATCAAGATTCTTGGCAGGATCAGCGATAAAATCACTACCTCTCTACTCACTCCTAAAGAAAGGGAAACCCTTCTCGTGGACCCCGGAGTGCGAAAAAGCCTTTCAAGAATTCAAGGAATTCCTCGGGCGGCCACCAATCCTAACCCGACCTTTAAAAGGGGAAGAGCTCGTACTATACCTCTCGGTCGGACATCGGGCAGTCGCTTCAGCGCTAATACGAGAAAATGATCAAGGACAACACCCCATATACTTCGTAAGCAAGGCACTACAAGGGGCCGAATTAAACTATCAAAAGATAGAAAGATTCGCCTACGCCCTAGTGCTCACAGCCCGGAGGCTCCGTCCCTACTTTCAAGCCCACACCATCAAAGTCCGGACAGACCAACCCATGAGACACATCCTGCAAAAAACAGACCTGGCAGGACGAATACTACAATGGGCGGTGGAACTGTCCGAGTTCGACCTCCACTATGAAGCCCGGACTGCCATAAAATCTCAATATCTAGCCGACTTCATCGCAGAATACACTGAGACCCCTGGAACCCCACTCTCATGGAACCTATATGTCGACGGGTCCTCAAACAAAACGGGAAGCGGAGCCGGGGTCATACTCGAAAGCGACCAAGGAACGCGGATAGAACTATCCCTAAAATTCGAGTTCCAGGCTTCAAACAACCAAGCTGAATACGAGGCCCTACTAGCTGGTCTGAAGCTAGCCAAAGAGGTCGGAGCCCAGAGAATCGCGATCTTCAGCGACTCCCAGGTCATCACATCACAAGTAAATGGAAGTTACCAGGCCAAAGACCCAACTATGAAAAAATACCTGGACCAAACACAGGCACAATTACGCCACTTCCCAGAAATACAAATCCAGCACATACCTCAGGAACAAAATGCCCGGGCAGACGCCCTCTCAAAGCTTGCTAGCACCAAGCCCGGAGGCAACAACAGAAGTCTTCTCCAGGAAACCTTACAATCTCCCTCCGTGCCAAGAGAGGAAGAAATACTAAATATATCCAACCAACAGCAAGGATGGATGACCCCCATACTCAACTACCTGAGGTCAGGAACTCTCCCCGCCGAAAGAAAAGAAGCTAAAAGGCTTACAAAGGACGCCCAGAATTATACACTAATTCACGACATATTATACAGAAGAGGATTCTCAAATCCCCTCCTTAGGTGCGTTCCGACCTCAGAAACAAAAGGCGTCCTCGAAGAAGTCCACGAAGGCATGTGCGGGAACCATCTCGGAGCTCGGGCACTATCCAAAAAAGTAGTCAGGGCCGGGTTCTACTGGCCGACCTTGCAAAGAGACGCAACAGAGTTTGTGAAAATATGCCCCCCCTGCCAAAAACACGCCAATTTTCACAAGGCACCACCCGAAGACCTTATCAGCATCACTGCGCCATGGCCCTTCGTAAAATGGGGACTCGATTTACTCGGCCCGTTCCCACAAGGACCGGGGCAAGTCAAATACCTCATAATAGGGGTCGACTACTTCACAAAGTGGATCGAAGCTGAACCCTTAGCCACCATTACGGCTCAGAAAAGCCGCAAATTCCTATACAAAAACATTGTCACAAGGTTCGGAGTCCCCTACTCCATCACAACAGACAATGGAACACAATTCACGGACACAAGTTTTCAGAAATTGGTGGCCGAACTAAAAATCAAACAGCAATTCACATCAGTGGAGCACCCACAAGCCAATGGGCAAGCAGAGGCTGCAAATAAAGTCATCTTGGCCGGGTTAAAACGAAGACTCCAAGAGACCAAAGGGGCGTGGGCCGAGGAGCTCCCCCAGGTACTATGGGCATATCGGACAACCCCACACTCTACAACGGAGAATCACCGTTCCGACTAGCTTATGGGATGGAGGCAATGATTCCCATTGAAATAGATGAAGGGTCACCCAGAATCATCTTCTACAATGAAAAAGATAACCCGCAGGCACAAAGGGAAGAACTCGACCTCCTCCCCGAGGTCCGAGAAAGAGCCCGGATTCGAGAAGAAGCCTTAAAACGGCGAACGGCCCTCAGATACAATCAGAAAGTTATAAAGCGAAGCTTCTCCATCCACGACCTAATTCTAATCCGAAATGACATCGGAACACAAAAGTCGGGAGAAGGAAAGCTAGCCGCAAATTGGAAAGGGCCCTACAAGGTAACAGAAGTCTTAGGAACAGGCTATTACAAAGTATCCGACCTAGAAGGCAACGAGCTGCCCAGGGCCTGGCACGCCTGTAATCTAAGACGGTACTACAGCTAGAAAAATTTAACCCGAGGTGTACTCTTTTTCCCTACAAGGGTTTTTTAATGAGACACCCGGTTAAAATAAAACACCCGACCTAGTCAAGGGTAAACACTTTGTAAATATTCTTTCTTTTTAATACTAATCGAATTTTTCTATTTTCTTTTCTCCTTCCTCATGACGAAACAAATCCTAAAAAGTACCCCACCAAGGCGCATTAATTTATGCTCGACAAAATGCAAAAAATCATTTGTCAAGAGACCATATAAGGTCGGCAAAGATAAAAGCGACGAGGTTCAAATTAATGTGAGAAGTTATAAAGTAACTCTGAAAAGGCTCAAAAAAAAAAAAAGCCAAATAAAAAGAGATTACAAAAATAACTTAAAGGGCCGACCAACGAAAAGGTCGGACCTAACAAAAGGAGGTACTCAAAGGCCCGAGGTCCGAAGAAAAGCCCGGATCCAAGGAAGAATCCTCAAAACAAAAGTTTCAAAACGCTAAGCTAAAAAGTTGTTATCCAAAAAGCAACTAAAAAGCATAAAAGCGGAAACAAAAGCCAAAACGCGAACAAGGCTAAAACAAAGGTTTCAAAACGCTAGCTAAAAAGTTGTTATCCAAAAAGCAACTAAAAAGCATAAAAGCGGAAACAAAAGCCAAAAACGCGAACAAGGCTAAAACAAAGGTTGCAAAACGCTAGCTAAAAAGTTGCTATCCAAAAAACAACTACAAAGCATAAAAAGCGGAACAAAAAGTCAAAAGCGCAAAAACACCGCATAATAAGCTAAAAAAGTTACTACAAGTAGCTAAATAGCAGAAAGGTGTCCAAAGCGTTCACGAAAAACATCCAAAAAGCAAAAAGAACCCACAGGCCGGGTAAAAGGCCAAAAACAAAAGATCACAGAGGATCAAGGACCTTTTCGGTCTCCACATCAACAGAAGGCTGCGGAGGAAAAATGGAAACTGGGACTGCATCAACGACACCGTCATCCCGGTTTAAAACCTCCACGCCAGAACCATCCCCGGCCAAAGTTGAAGTCGGATCCGCAACCGGAACCTTGAGGTCGGACGCCGGAGCCTTGGGGTCGGACACCGGAACCTCATCCTCGGCAGGGGCAGGAACAATCTTTCCCTCCACAACAATGTTATCCGTACTGAATAAGCTCAGATCCAGGTCGGGAGCAAGAACCCGGATCTGATCCCTCAAATCCACAAACATAGCATCCATACCCTTGGCCACATTATCTTCCAGCTCGTAAAAATCATCCCGAGCCGATTGCAACTTCTCCTTCGTCTCCACAAGCTCGGCATACAGCTTGGTATAGTTCTCCGTCGCCACCTTCGCCATCTCCTCAGATGTCTTCGCCGCCGCCACAGCCGCGGTAGCCCTAGTTTTCTCTTCCTCCAAAGAGATCTCCAGCTCAGTAATCCTGGCAGCCTTCAGTTGACTAATCTTATCAAGATCAGACTGAGCCTTCTCAAGTCGGGAGCTGGTCGCACCAATGGGGGATTTCTTGAACTCCTGGGCAATAGCGGCATGAAGACTGGCCATCCGGACACAGCTCCGCGCCATATACTGAAAATGATGCTCCATAGACACATCATCAGTAGAAATAAAAGTCTGAGGAAGAATATGCTGTTCAATCCAACCAAGGGCATCAAAATCCTTGTCATTAAAACCCGCAAGCTCCTGAGAGGTCTTCTGTTTCTTGGGGGGAGGACCCGAGGTCGAAGGCGGGGAAAGGTGACCGGGCCCAGAGGTCGGAGGATCTTGAGTTATAGCTCGGAACTGAGGAGTCGGAATGGTCTTCGACCGAGTCTGAACACCCACAGTAGCCTTCTGCGGAGAAGATCGGGCAGAAGCCTCAGCCTCGATATTCCGAGCAGCCGCAGACTTCTTCGACCGACGAAGAAACGTCATGGAATCCGCCTAAGAAGACATCTCTGCAGAAACAAAAAGAAAGGGATTATCACAAACAGGAATTCCACCAAAACAGGCAAAATACTAAAAGGATGAAGCTCGGAGAGGTCGGGAACTACCTAACTCGGAACGGAGAAGGCTTGGATCTCCCAACATTTTCTTCGTGTCCAAGTGAGGTGCCCGACCCCATAAACTGCTCAACACACCCACAAAAGCCTGCTCCACCTCATCTAGACTCTCAAAGGTATACTTAATTGACACTACATTCTCTTGCCAACAAAGAGGAAAAGAAGGCTCCCCACTCTCATCTAGAAAGAAAGGTCGGACGTCCCCAGCAGCCCGGACCTTGAAATAATAGTTCTTAAAATCATGAAAGGACTCATCGTACAAAGTACAAAACTTCTTTCCCTGGTTAGCCCTAAAAGAGACCCAAGACACCTTCCCTCCACCCGACCCCGGTTTCGTCAACACAAACAGATAGGAAAAAAGAGAAACAGAGGGGGAGACGCCCAAAAACTGACACAAAAGTTGGAACAGCTTTAAAAACGCCCAAGAATTGGGATGGAGTTGCGTAGGGGCAAGATTACAAGACCACAGCACCTCGGATTCCAGGTCAGTAAAGGGAAGTCGGACACCCAGCTTAGAGAAAAAACAATCGTAAGCATAAAAGAAAAGCTTCTCGGAACTTTCTAAAGGCGGGAAGCACACTCTCTCCTCGGACTCCGGGGCTACTAGCTCATAATCCCGCTCAGACTCTCTATTCTCACAAATGCTACACTCCCTACGGAACCTAGCTAAATACTCAGAATCTACAACAGAAGGGACTCTTAGAGGACCAGGATCTACCCAGCCAAGACCACTTGGAATCTTGGTCGACATTGCTTGAAAAACCTTTCGAGACATAAAATTCTTGCCTACAAAGAAGAATACAACAGCAAGCAACAATCACATAAAAGCAGACAGCGAAAACCCATTCAGCAAAAACAAGAAACAAAGATCTTTATAGAAGAAAATGCAGCAACAAAATACCAGAGAAAAGAGCCCTCCCATATACAAGCAAACAGAGCAATGGCGGCGCCTCTTTTCGGGGCAACCCAGGCATAGAGAAAAAGAAACAGACAAAGAGCCACACAAAAGAACAGAAGCATATGAGTACAAAAGAAAAGAGACGAACAAACCTAGAAAGAAAGAAAACGGCGAGCTCCGACAGCAAGGGGAACGAAACGGCGGCGCAGAGGAAACCCCGGAAAAACGCACAGAAAGATTTGAGGAAGAAGAACAAAGTGAAAGAAGGAGCGGTGCTCGAAGAAGAAGATGGCGAAAACTTAGAAAAAACAGAAAGGAACAGAATAAACGAAGAAAAGGAGGAAAGGGGCAAATAAATAATGCCTTCACAAAGCCCGAACGGAAATCGAGGAGAAACGGTAAAATGCAATAAATGCAGAAACGGCCATTTTTGAATTTTGAAAGAACTACTATGCCCGAGCTCGACCTCTCAAGGACGAACTCGGGCAGGGGCACTGTTCATACCCTGACCGAGCTCCCCAAACTCGGCAAAGTTCATAGAAGGTCCGACCTCATCCCCAGGCCCATGCCTGAGGTCGGACCTCGGACAATAAAGCTAAAGAAGTCCAAAAGGAACGAAGCCCAAGACCTAAAGGCCGAAAAGGCCTAGGAAAGGCGGTTCCACAAAGATAAAGATAAAACTCCCAGAAGGATAAGATAAGATAAGAATATCTTATCCAGGAAAGATCACGGCCAACTACTATAAATACACTGGAGCACCCAGGTATAACACACACTCTAATTCTACTCAATATCTGCTTGGACCCATGCTAACTTAAGCATCGGAGTGTCATTGCAGGTACCACCACCAACCACTCGGCATACCAAGCTCGGGTCATCAATCCCCCCATCTCGGGCCTCCCTAAGACGACCGAGCTGCGCGTTTCAGGTAACCCTCGGAACAAAAACCATTTTAAAAGATATGTTTTGAAAATTATTTTAAAAGATTTGATTTGGAAAATTAGTGACTTGCCTAACAAGAAAAGATATGATTCAAACATAAAACCTTCCTTAACAGAAAAGGCAAAAAATGTTCAATCAAATCATTAATTGTTAGTAAGTATCTTTGAAAGGAAAGAAATTAATTTTGAAAACATTTGAGTGAAAAGATTTGATTTGAAAAAGATTTGATTTTGAAAAACTTGAAAAAAATTAATTTGAAAACAAAATCTTCCCCCTAGCACCATCCTGGCGTTAAACGCCCAAAATGCTACCTCTTTGGGCGTTAAACGCCCAACCAGGTGCCCTGGCTGGCGTTTAAACGCCAGTCTGCCTTCTTCACTGGGCATTTTTGAATGCTCAGCTTTTTCTGTATAATTCCTCTGCAGTGTGTTCTGAATCTTCAATCCCTTGTATCATTGACTTGAAAATACACAAATTAAAAATATTTTTGGATTTTTTAATAATTAAAATGCAACAAGAATCAAGTAACAATGCATGCAAGACACCAAACTTAGCAGTTTGTATACTACTGACACTAATGAACTGAAAATGCATATGAGACACACAAAATACTCAAGTCAATAGAATTCAAAGATCAGAGCAAGTGAATCATCAAGAACATCTTGAAGATCACTAAGACATATGAATGCATGCAATTGACACCAATCTTAGGATGAGACACTAGACTCAAACAAGAAATATTTTTGAATTTTATGATTTTTTTAATTTTTTTAATTTTTTTTGTGTTTTTCGAAAATTAAGTGGAAAAAGAAGGTATCAAAATTCTTAATGAGAATTCCAGGAATCAGTGCAATGCTAGTCTAAGACTCCGGTCCAGGAATTCGACATGGCTTCACAGCCAGCCAAGCTTCCAAAGAAAGCTTCGGTCCAAAACACTAGACATGACCAAAGGTCAGCCAAGCCTTAGCAAATCACTGCTCTAAAAGCAAGATTGATATGAAATCAACAAGCTCTTGTGGTGATAAGTTGAAACCTCGGTCCAACCAGATTAGACATGGCTTCTCAGCCAGCCAGATTTCAACAAATCATCATGAAACTCTAGAATTCACCTTCAAGAATTTCGAAAAAAAATACCTAATCTAAGCAACAAGATGAACCGTCAGTTGTCCAGCTTGAACAATCCCGGGCAATAACACCAAAAATTTGATGTTGTTGCCGGATCTTGGCACTGATGTTACCAAAGGCTTGCTCAAAACTAGAACAATCCCCGGCAACGGCGCCAAAAACTTGGTGCGCGAAATTGTGAACTATACTTTTTCACAACTCTCATAATCCCTGGTAATGGCTCCAAAAACGTGGTAGCCCAATACCATGGCATTACACAACTTCGCACAACTAACCAGCAAGTGCACTGGGTCGTCCAAGTAATAAACCTTACGTGAGTAAGGGTCGATCCCACGGAGATTGTTAGTATTGAAGCAAGCTATGGTCATCTTGTAAATCTTAGTCAGGCAAACTCAGATATATGGTGATGAACGAAAATAACATAAAAGATAAAGATAGTGATACTTATGTAATTCATTGGTAGGAACTTCAGATAAGCGCATGAAGATGCCTTCCCTTCCGTCTCTCTGCTTTCCTACTGTCTTCATCCAACCCTTCTTACTCCTTTCCATGGCAAGCTCGTATAGGGTCTCACTGTTGTCAGCAGCTACCTCCCATCCTCGCAGTGAAAGCTAATGCACACACTCTGTCACAGTGCTGCCAATCACCGGTGTGGTTCCCTCCCCTACCGGATTAGAATAACTCTTTTGCGTCTGTCACTAACGCCCAGTAGGTTACAGGTTTGAAGCACGTCACAGTCATTCAATCATTGAATCCTACTCAGAATACCACAGACAAGGTTAGACCTTCCGGATTCTCTTGAATGCTGCCATCAGTTCTTGCCTATACCACGAAGACTCTGATCTCACGGAATGGTTGGCTCGTTTGTCAGGCGAGCACTCAGTTGTCAGGCGATCAACCATGCATCGTGCAATCAGGAATCCAAGAGATATTCACCAAGCCTCAAATGCTTGTAGAACAAGAGTGGTTGTCAGTCACTTTGTTCATGAGTGAGAATGGTGATGGGCGTCAATCATCACCTTCATCATGTTGAAGAACAAGTGATATCTTGGATAAAGAACAAGCGGAATTTGAATGAAAGAACAATAGTAATTGCATTAATACTCGAGGTACAGCAGAGCTCCACACCTTAATCTATGGTGTGTAGAAACTCCACCGTTGAAAATACATAAGCATAAGGTCTAGGCATGGCCGAATGGCCAGCCTCCCAATGATCTAAGAACTAAAATGTCCAAAGATGATCTAGAGATCTAAAAGTGATCAAAAGATTTCTATACAATAGTAAAAGGTCCTACTTATAAGAAACTAGTAGCCTAGGGTGTACAGAAATGAGTAAATGACATAAAAATCCTCTTCCGGGCCCACTTGGTGTGTGCTTGGGCTGAGCAATGAAGCAATTTCGTGTAGAGACTCTTCTTGGAGTTAAACGCCAGCTTTGGTGCCAGTTTGGGCGTTTAACTCCCATTTGGGTGCCAGTTCCAGCGTTTAACGCTGGGATTCCTTGAGGTGACTTTGAACGCCGGTTTGGGCCATCAAATCTTGGGCAAAGTATGGACTATTATATATTGCTGGAAAGCCCAGGATGTCTACTTTCCAACGCCGTTGAGAGCGCGCCAATTGGTCTTCTGTAGCTCCAGAAAATCCACTTCGAGTGCAGGGAGGTCAGAATCCAACAGCATCTGCAGTCCTTTTTGGTCTCAGAATCAGATTTTTGCTCAGGTCCCTCAATTTCAGCCAGAAAATACCTGAAATCACAGAAAAACACACAAACTCATAGTAAAGTCCAGAAAAGTGAATTTTAATTAAAAACTAATAAAAATATACTAAAAACTAACTATATCATATCAAAAACATACTAAAAACAATGCCAAAAAGTATACAAATTATCCGCTCATCACCTTGCCTTCAGGAGTTTGAAGCACGTCACAGTCATTCAATCATTGAATCCTACTCAGAATACCACAGACAAGGTTAGACCTTCCGGATTCTCTTGAATGCCGCCATCAGTTCTCGCCTATACCACGAAGACTCTGATCTCACGGAATGGCTGGCTCGTTTGTCAGGCGATCAACCATGCATCGTGTTATCAGGAATCCAAGAGATATTCACTGGAGGTTTGATTGCTTGTAGAATAAGAGTGGTTGTCAGTCACCTTGTTCATGAGTGAGAATGATGATGAGTGTCACGGATCATCACATTCATCAAGTTGAAGAACAAGTGATATCTTGGACAAAGAACAAGCGGAATTGAATGGAAGAACAATAGTAATTGCATTAATACTCGAGGTACAGCAGAGCTCCACACCTTAATCTATGGTGTGTAGAAACTCCACCGTTGAAAATACATAAGCATAAGGTCTAGGCATGGCCGAATGGCCAGCCTCCCAATGATCTAAGATAGCATAAAAACGAAGATAGCTACCAAAGTCTGCTAATACAATAGTAAAAGGTCCTACTTATAGATAACTAGTAGCCTAAGGTTTACAGAAATGAGTAAATGACATAAAAATCCACTTCCGGGCCCACTTGGTGTGTGCTTGGGCTGAGCAATGAAGCAATTTCGTGTAGAGACTCTTCTTGGAGTTAAAAGCCAGCTTTTATGCCAGTTTGGGCGTTTAACTCCCATTTGGGTGCCAGTTCCAGCGTTTAACGCTGGGATTTCTTGAGGTGACTTTGAACGCCGGTTTGGGCCATCAAATCTTGGGCAAAGTATGAACTATCATATATTGCTGGAAAGCCCAGGATGTCTACTTTCCAACGCCGTTGAGAGCGCGCCAATTGGGCTTCTGTAGCTCTAGAAAATCCACTTCGAGTGCAGGGAGGTCAGAATGCAACATTATCTGCAGTCCTTTTCAGTCTCTGAATCAGATTTTTGCTTAGGTCCCTCAATTTCAGCCAGAAAATACCTGAAATCACAGAAAAACACACAAACTCATAGTAAAGTCCAGAAAAGTGAATTTTAACTAAAAACTAATAAAAATATACTAAAAACTAACTAGATCATACTAAAAACATACTAAAAACAATGCCAAAAAGCGTACAAATTATCCGCTCATCAAGCTCCCATCGGCGTTGTTCCACCTTCTTTGTGATTTCTAGACACTCGGCTTTTGTGACTTGAAAGCCTAGTTCATAAATGATTTCTTTCTCAGCCATCCACCTATACTGGAGTGCACGATGGAAGGTTCTAAATCGCCCTTCATCAAAAGGAGGATGCTCTATGGGTTCCTTCCCCTTTTGTCTCTTGAAGCTTGATGATTCCATGCAAGATTGTTGATGTGCTGGCTATTCTCAAGATGGCTAGGAGGGTGTATGTAAAGCCTTTGGTGGAGGATGATATGTGTATGCTCGAAAGAAGGGAGTGGGAAGGGTGCGAATTTGAAGTGTGTACAGAGAGGTTGTGTGAAGGGGTTTATATAGGAAGATGGCAATTGATTGAAGGGTGTGGATTGATGGGGTTGTTTGATAGTGGACGGTTGGGGTTTTGGGATTGAATGAGCACAAGGATCACCCCCTTTATGGGGTCTTGGTTCGGTCTTCAAAATTTTCCACTCCCAATGTTGCATGGCAATACTTCCAAGGACATTCCCCATGAAGACAAGTGTGAAATTCCCTTGGTGTAGTGGCTGAATCTCCCTCCCTCAATTGTCCTATCAAGTACCATCAATGTCCTTTTTGATTCCATATACACGAAGAAAAAGTGCAATCGGTTATTTGAATTTTTTAGTGGAAAAAAGTGTGAACTAAAAAAAATTTCTTTTTCTTTTGTTTTTACATGACTAAATGATTTCCATGAATGCAAATCAATCAACCATTAAGCTTCCCATGCATGCACGTTGGTACACCAAACTTGTTTGTGATCACATGGTGTAACAAGTTTGGGGAATAAATTCTCCTCACAAGGTGTGTCCAAACCTCACTTGGTGTGCTTTGAACACCAAACTTATCATGTACTATACGTTGCATGTAGAGGGGCTTTATATTAGTTGTCAAAATTGATTTAAAATTCCATGGAAATTGCTTTATTACTATTATTAGAGATTTAAGAGCGAGGGTATAGAACATGGGTTGCCTCCCATGAAGCACTTTTTTAGCGTCATTAGCTTGACATTTGGTCCTTGTCAAGGTGGCTGATAGTGCTTGAAGTCTTCTCCTCTTGCAGTGAACCTATGTCCATTGGCTTTGTTGATAAGTTCCATATGCTCTAAGGAAAAGATTTTGTTGATAGTGTACACAGGAGGCAGCTGAGATGGAATAGTGGGGAGGTGAGGTGGTATGGATGGAAAGTATGTAGAGATCACTTCATCACCTAGTGAGAAATTTTCTGTAGGAATTTTTTTATTTCTCCATCCCCTTTGGCACTTTCTTCTTTGTATCTCTTGATGCTCTCTTGCTTTCTATAGATTCTTTCTCTAAGGGATCCTTGTTGTTGACTCTGCATGACTCTGGTGGTTCTGGTTCTCTGTGGATCACCTTTGAATGTGGTTCTTCCTGAATATGTGGCTTTCTAACCCATGGGATTTCCAGTTATGTTGTTTGTGCTTCACTGCTTGTTTCTTGCATCAGTGCTTCATTATGCTCTTCTCTTGATTCTTTGTTTTCTTGACTTACTTCTTGTGAGAGGTTGAAAACATTGAAAGTGAGCTGCTCATCATGCATTCTCAGTACTAGCTCTCCTCGCTCTACATCTATGAGTGCTCTAGCTGTGGCTAGGAATAGTCTTCCCAGAATGATGGGGTAAATAGGATTCTTATCCATTTCCAGAACAACAAAGTCTGTGGGAAGATTGTAGCTCCCAACCTTCACCAGCACATTTTCAACCACTCCTATTGCTTGTTTTTTTAGTTTTGTCAGCCAATCTGATAATTACATCAGTAGGAGTTAGTTCATTGATTTGGAGCTTCTTCATGAGGGAGAGAGGCATTAAGTTGATGCTTGCTCCCAAGTCACAAAGCCCTTTGTCAATCATTGTTTCTCCTATGGCACAAGGAATGTGAAAACTCCCTAGATCCTCCTTCTTTGTGGGTGGCCCTGGTTGAATGAGAGCACTGCAATCCCTATTCATCTTTATTGTTTGTCCACCCTTCAATGGACTTTTTCTGGCTAGTTGCTCCTTTATATACTTGATGTAGAAAGGCATTTGCTAGAGGGCTTTAATGAATGGTATATTTACATCAAGAGATGCAAACATATCAAGAAACCTTGAATACATTCTCTCTGCTACACCACCTTTAAGCCTGTGGGGAAAAGGTGCATATGGGTTCCATACCTCCTTCTTCTTTAGCTCTTCCTTGGATGTAGGTTGGGTTGTATAGCTTCCTTCCTCCTGGCTTTTCTTTTGATTATTTTGGAGGTATTCTACTCCATTCATACTCCTCTCATCACTTGTGGTTATTGTTCATACCCTGACCGAGCTCCTCCAAACTCGGCAAAATCCATGAAAGGTCCGACCTCATCCCAAGGCCCACACCTAAGGTCGGACCTCGGACAAATAAAGCTAAGAAGGCCCATCAAAAGGAACGAAGCCCAAAACCTAAAGGCCGAAAAAGCCTAGGAAAGGCGGTTCCGTAAAGATAGAGGTAAAACTCCCAAAAGATAAGATAAGATAAGAATATCTTATCCAGGGAAGATTACGACCAACTACTATAAATACACTGGAGCACCCAGGTATGAGATACATTCCACATTCTACACATATCTGCTTGGATCCATGCTAACTTAAGCATCGGAGTGTCATTGCAGGTACAACCACCAATCGCCAACACATCAAGCTCGGGTCCCTGACCCCCACCTCGGGCATCTCCAGACGACCGAGCTACACGTTTCAGGTAACCCCCGGAACATTGGCGCCGTTGCCGGGGACCTGGAAGTCATCCCTTTACCATGGCGGACGACCCTCTCAACAATGACCACGCTGCATCAGAACAAGAGGAGGAAGTTGACACCGGAGAACGACCGGACAGCCCTCTATCACCACGCACTCCAGGAGGAAACAAACAGAATCGCCCAAAGACATCGCTCCCAAACAAAGATCCACAAAATCCCGAAAAAGAAAAGAGCTCAGAAATTCTAGAAGCAGTCTGGGCACAACAAAACCGATTGAAACAACTCGAAGAGGACATAAAGAAGCAAAAAGAAACTGAACAAGATCTGAGAAGGGAGCCTCGCAAGCGCAGAGAATTAGAAGAAAAACTGCGGAAAATAGAGGCCAACCTGAAAGATCGGACAGAACGCGACACCACCCCCGAAGGCAACCATGATCCCTTCACGCAAGAGATCATGAAGGAGAAGGTACCGCGAAACTTCAAACCACCCGATATGGATCTCTACGACGGCACCACCGATCCAAGTCACCACCTCAGCAACTTCAGAAGCAGAATGTACCTAGTTGATGCCTCCGACGCGATTCGGTGCAAAGCCTTCCCCACCACTCTCACCAAGTCAGCCATGAAGTGGTTCGACAACCTGCCACCAAGATCAATCACCAGCTTCGAAGACCTAACCAAAAAATTCCTAACAAGATTCTCTATTCAAAAGGACAAGACAAAGCATGCCCCCAGTCTACTCGGGATCAAGCAAGGTAACCAAGAAACTCTCCGAGAATACATGGAGCGATTCAACAAAGCCTGCCTGGACATACAACACTTACCCACTGAAGCGGCCATCATGGGACTAGCAAACGGCCTAAAAGAGGGACCGTTTAGCCAATCCCTATCCAAGCGCTACCCGACCTCCCTATACGAGGTGCAGGAGCGGGTAGAAAAATATATCAACATGGAGGAAACCTCCCAGCTAAGAGACTCTTCTAGGAAGGAATCAACCTACCCACTCCGAGATCGGGATCGGGAACAAAAGAAAAAAGAAGACCCCAACTCGGACAAGCCACGGAAGTACCACAACTACACCCCCCTCCGAGTCTCCCTGGTAGACGTCTACAGAGAAGTATGCCACACCGAAAAGATCCCACCGCCCCGACCGCTAAAACAAGAGAGCGGGAAGAGATCGGTCCGAATACTGTGAATATCACAAGCTCTACGGTCATTCTACTAACGACTGCTATGACCTAAAAAATGTTATAGAAAAACTGGCCAGAGAAGGAAAACTCGACAGATACATAGCAGAAAAAGGAGAAGAGACCAGGAAGAGAAGGCGGGGAGATAACGAAGGTCGGGCCGAACAAACCCCGCGAACCCCTGAAAGACACATTCACATGATAAATGGAGGTTTTGCAGGCGGGGGAACATCCAGATCCTCGCGAAAAAGACACCTCAAAGAAGTCTATCATGTCCGAGAAGACAGCCCCCTGCCCGAGTTACCTACTATCTCATTTACCCGAGAAGACGCTCAAGGGATAATTCCCGGGCACGACGATCCAATGGTAGTCACCATTATCCTAGCAAACGCCAACTTACATCGAACCCTGATTGACCAGGGAAGCTCGGCAGATATCCTGTTCAAAACGGCATTCGACAAGCTCGGACTTGAAGAAAAAGAACTGAAGGCCTATCCCACCGACCTATTTGGGCTAGGGGACACCCCGATCCATCCCTTAGGATACATCCCGCTACACACTACCTTTGGAAGAGGCGAGCAATCTAAAACATTAAGCATCGACTACATTGTGGTCGACGTCACTTCGGCATATAATGCCCTCATTGGGCGACCAACCCTAAACAGACTGGCAGCTATAGTCTCGACCCCACACCTCTGCATGAAGTTCCCTACCGCAAAGGGAATCGCTACCCTAAAAGGCGACCAAAAACTAGCGCGACGATGCTACAACGAAAGCCTGAGCCTAAAAGGGAAGGAGGTCAACACGATAGAACTCGGACGAGTGCAGTCCCGAGAAGATCTTCGACCACAACCAGAGGGAGAGACCGAAAAAGTCCAGATTGGGAACACACCTGAAAAAATAACAAACATAGGAGCGAACCTCAAAACGGGCCTAAAAAAGGAACTCATAACCCTCTTAAAAGAGAATTCCGACCTCTTCGCCTGGAAAGCCTCCGACATGCCAGGCATAAGCCCCGACTTGATGTGCCATAAGCTATCAGTTTACCCGGGATCCCGACCTGTCCAACAAAGACGCCGGAAGCTCGGACCCGAGCGCATGCAAGCGATAGAAGAACAAGTACAAGCACTACTAGATGCAGGGTTCATTAGGGAAGTAAAATATCCCCTATGGCTTGCAAACGTGGTCCTGGTAAAAAAGCCCAACGGAAAGTGGAGGATGTGCATCGATTACACAGACCTCAACAAAGCCTGCCCCAAAGACCCATATCCACTACCAAACATCGACGCCTTAGTAGACGCAGCCTCAGGCTACAGATATCTCTCCTTCATGGACGCATACTCGGGATACAATCAAATCCCGATGTACGGACCCGACCAAGAAAAAACCTCGTTCATAACCCCAAGGGCAAACTACTGCTACGTAGTAATGCCCTTTGGGCTGAAGAACGCAGGGGCAACCTACCAGAGGCTAATGAACAAAGTGTTCTCAGAGCACATCGGACTACAGCTAGAGGTGTACGTCGACGACATGCTGGTAAAGACACAAGAAGACAGAAACTTACTGACCGACCTCGCCAGCGTCTTCGGCACCCTCAGAAAACACAACATGAGACTTAACCCGACAAAGTGCACCTTCGCCGCAGAAGCCGGAAAGTTCTTAGGCTTCATGCTGACTCAAAGGGGCATCGAAGCGAACCCGGATAAATGCCAAGCAGAACTCAATATGAAAAGCCCGACGTGTGTCAAAGAAGTACAACAACTGAATGGAAGGCTGGCCGCCCTATCAAGATTCTTGGCAGGATCAGCGATAAAGTCACTACCTCTCTACTCACTCCTAAAGAAAGGGAAACCCTTCTCATGGACCCCGGAGTGCGAAAAAGCCTTCCAAGAATTCAAGGAATTCCTCGGGCAGCCACCAATCCTAACCCGACCTTTAAAAGGGGAAGAGCTCATACTATACCTCTCGGTCGGACATCGAGCAGTCGCTTCAGCATTAATACGAGAAAATAACCAAGGACAACACCCCATATACTTTGTAAGCAAGGCACTACAAGGGGCCGAATTAAACTATCAGAAAATAGAAAAATTCGCCTACGCCCTAGTATTCACAGCTCGGAGGCTCCGTCCCTACTTTCAAGCCCACACCATCAAAGTCCGGACAAACCAACCCATGCGACACATCCTACAAAAAACAGACCTGGCGGGACGAATCCTACAATGGGCGGTGGAACTGTCCGAGTTCGACCTCCACTATGAAGCCCGGACTGCCATAAAATCTCAGTATCTAGCCGACTTCGTCGCAGAATACACTGAGACCCCTGGAACCCCACTCTCATGGAACCTGTATGTCGACGGGTCCTCAAACAAAACAGGAAGTGGAGCAGGGGTTATACTCGAAAGCGACCAAGGAACGCGGATAGAACTATCCCTAAAATTCGAGTTCCAGGCCTCGAACAACCAAGCCGAATACGAGGCCCTACTAGCAGGCCTAAAACTAGCCGAAGAGGTCGGAGCCCAGAAAATCACGATCTTCAGCGACTCCCAGGTCGTCACATCACAAGTAAATGGAAGCTACCAGGCCAAAGACCCAACTATGAAGAAATACCTGGACCAAACACAGGCACAATTACGCCACTTTTTAGAAATACAGATCCAACACATACCGCGGGAACAAAACGCCCGGGCAGACGCCCTCTCAAAGCTCACCAGCACCAAGCCCGGAGGCAACAACAGAAGTCTCCTCCAGGAAACCTTACAATCTCCCTCCGTGACAAGAGAAGAAGAAACGCTAAATATATCCAACCAACAGCAAGGATGGATGACCCCCATACTCAACTACCTGAAGTCGGGAACTCTCCCCACCGAAAGAAAGGAAGCTAAAAGACTCACGAAAGACGCCCAGAATTATACACTAATTCACGACGTATTATACAGAAGAGGATTCGCAAACTCCCTCCTTAGGTGCGTCCCGACCTCAGAAACAAAGAGCGTCCTCGAAGAAGTCCACGGAGGCATGTGTGGGAACCACCTCGGAGCTCGGGCGTTATCCAAGAAAGTAGTCCGAGCCGGGTTCTACTGGCCAACTTTGCAAAAAGACGCAACGGAGTTTGTGAAAATATGCCCCCCTGCCAAAAACACGCCAACTTCCACAAAGCACCACCCGAAGACCTCATCAGCATCACCGCACCATGGCCCTTCGCAAAATGGGGACTTGACCTACTCGGCCCGTTCCCCCCAGGACCGGGGCAAGTCAAATACCTCATAGTAGGGGTCGACTACTTCACAAAGTGGATCGAAGCTGAACCCTTAGCCACCATTACGGCTCAGAAAAGTCGCAAATTCCTATACAAAAATATTGTCACAAGGTTCGGAGTCCCCTACTCCATCACAACAGACAATGGAACACAGTTCACGGACACAAGTTTTCAGAACTTGGTGGCCGAACTAAAAATCAAACAGCAATTCACCTCAGTCGAGCACCCACAAGCCAATGGACAAGCAGAGGCTGCAAATAAAGTCATCTTGGCTGGGTTAAAACGGAGACTCCAAGAGGCCAAAGGGGCATGGGCTGAAGAGCTCCCCCAGGTGCTATGGACATATCGGACAACTCCACACTCTACAACAGGAGAATCGCCATTCCGACTAGCTTATGGGATGGAGGCAATGATTCCTATCGAAATAGATGAAGGGTCACCCAGAGTCATCTTCTACAACGAAGAAGGTAACCCGCAGGCACAAAAGGAAGAACTCGACCTCCTCCCCGAGGTCCGAGAAAGGGCCCGGATCCGAGAAGAAGCCTTAAAACGGCGAACGGCCCTTAGATACAATCAGAAGGTAATAAAACGAAGCTTCTCCACTCACGACCTAATTTTAATCCGAAATGACATCGGAACACAAAAGTCGGGAGAAGGAAAGCTAGCCGCAAACTGGAAAGGACCCTACAAAGTAACAGAAGTCTTAGGAACAGGCTATTACAAGATATCCGACCTAGAAGGCAATGAGCTGCCCAGGGCCTGGCACGCCTGCAATCTAAGACGGTACTACAGCTAGAAAAATTTGACCCGAGGTGTACTCTTTTTCCCCTACAGGGGTTTTTTAATGAGACACCCGGTCAAGTAAGGCACCCGACCTAGTCAAGGGTAAACACTCTGTAAATATTCTTTCTTTTTTAAATACTAATCAAATCTTTCTATTTTCTTTTGTTCTTCCTCGTGATGAAACAAATCCTGAAAAAGTACCCCGCCAAGGCGCATTAATTTATGCTCGGCAAAACGCAAAAAATCATTTGCCAAAAAGACCGCACAAGGTCGGCAAAGATAAAGCGACGAGGTTCAAATTAATGTGAGAAGTTATAAAGTAACTCTGAAAAGGTTCAAAAAAGCCAAATAAAAAGAGATTACAAAAATAACTTAAAAGGCCGACCAACGACAAGGTCGGACCCAACAAAGGGAAGTACTCGAACACCCGAGGTCCGAGGAAAAACCCGGATCCAAGAAAGAAGCCTTAAAGCAGCAAAAGCCAAGATTTCGAAAACGCTTACTAAAAAGTTGCTATATAAAAACAACTAAAAAGTACAAGCGAAAAAACGAAATCAAAGGAAGAGGCAAAACCAAGATTTCGAAAACGCTTACTAAAAAGTTGCTATACAAAAACAACTAAAAAGTACAAAGCGAAGAAACAAAATCGAAGGAAAAGACAAAACGAAGTTTCGAAAACGCTTACTAAAAAAGTTGTTATCCAAAAACAACTAAAAAAGTACAAGCGAAGAAACGAAAACGAAGGAAAGGACAAAACGGAAAGTTTCAAAGCACTAGCTAAAAAGTTGTTATCCAAAAAACAACTAAAAAGCATAAAAGCGGAACAAAAAGTCAAAACAAAACACCGCATAATAAGCTAAAAAGTTACTACAAGTAGCTAATAGCAAAAAAGCGTCCAAAGCGTTCACAGCAACCATCCAAAAACAAAAGAGCCCACAGGCCGGGCAAAGAACCAAAAATAAAAGATTACAGAGGATCAAGGTCCTTTCCGGATTCCACATCGGTAGAAGGCTACGGAGGAAGAACCATAGAAATCGGGACAGCCTTGACAGCACCATCATCTCGGCTTGAAAACTCCACACCAGATCCATCCCCGGCCAAAGGTGAAGTCGGGTCCGCAACCGGAACCTTGAGATCGGACACCGGAACCTTGGGATCGGACACCAGCACCTCATCCTCATTGGGAGCAGGAACAATCTTTCCCTCCACAACAACGTTATCCGTACTAAATAAGCTCAGATCCAGGTCAGGAGCAAGAACCCGGACCTGAGCCTTCAAATTCTCGAACATAGCATCCATACCCTTAGCCACATGGCCTTCCAGCTCGTAAAAATCATCCTGAGCAGATTGCAACTTCTCCCTTGTCTCCACGAGCTCGGCATATACCCGAGTATAATTCTCCGTCGCCGCCTTCGCCATCTCCTCGGACGCTTTCGCTGCCGCCACAGCCACGGTAGCTTTAGCTTTCTCCTTCTCCAAAGAGGCCTCCAGCTCCGTAATCCTAGCAGCCTTCAGCTCACTAAACTTCTCAAACTCGGACTGAGCCTTCTCAAGTCGGGAGCTGGTCGCGCCAATGGGAGATTTCTTGAACTCCCGGGTAATAGCAGCATGAAGACTGGCCATCCGAACACAACTCCGCGCCATATACTGAAAATGATGCTCCATAGACACGTCATCAGTAGAGATAAAAGTCTGAGGGAGAATATGCTGTTCAATCCAATCAAGAGCATCGAAATCCTTATCATTAAAACCCGCAAGCTCTTGAGAGGTCTTCTGCTTCTTGGGAGGAGGACCCGAGAACGGGGGAGGAGAAGAGGTAGCAGGCCCGGAGGTCGGAGGGTCTTGATTTATAGCTCGGAACTGGGGAGTCGGAATAGTCTTCGACCGAGTCTGAACACCCACGGTAGCCTTCTGCGGAGAAGATCGAGCAGAAGCCTCAGCCTCGATATTTCGAGCAGCCACAGACTTCTTCGTCCGACGAAGGAACTTCATGGAATCCGCCTGAGAAGACATCTCTGCAGAAATATAAAGAAAAGGATTACCACAACAGAATTTCAACCAAAAACAAGTAAAACAACAATATTGAAAAAGAAGAATCTCGGAGAGGTCGGGAAACTACCTAACTCGGAACGGAGAAGGCTTGGATCCCCCAACATTTTCTTCGTATCCAAGTGAGGTGCCCGACCCCATAAACTGCTCACCACACCCACAAAAGCCTGCTCAACCTCATCTAGACTCTCAAAAGTATACTTAGCAGACACTACATTCTCCTGCCAACAAAGAGGAAAAGAAGGCTCCCCACTCTCATCCAGAAAGAAAGGTCGGACGTCTCCAGTAGCCCGGACCTTGAAATAAAAGTTCTTGAAATCATGAAAGGACTCATCATAAAGGGTACAAAACTTCCTTCCCTGGTTAACCCTAAAAGAGACCCAAGACACCTTCCCTCCACCCGACCCCGGCTTCGTCAACACAAACAAATAGGAAAAAAGAGAAATAGAGGGAGCGACGCCCAAAAACTGACACAAAAGTTGAAACAGCTTTAAAAACGCCCAAGAATTTGGATGGAGCTGCGTAGGGGCAAGGTTACAAGACCACAACACCTCGGACTCAGGTCGGTAAAAGGAAGTCGGACACTCAGCTTAGAGAAAAAACAATCATAAGCATAAAAGAAGAGCTTCTCGGAACTATCTAAAGGCGGGAAGCAAACTCTCTCCTCGGAATCCGGGGCTACTAGCTCATAATCCCTCTCAGACTCTCTATTCTCACATATACTACAGTGCCTACGGAACCTAGCCAAATATTCAGAATCTACCACAGAAGGGACTTTTAGAGGAAGAGGGTCTACCCAACCAAGACCACTTGGAATCTTGGTCGACATCGCCTGAAGAACCTTTCGAGACATAAAACTCTTACCTACAAAGAAGAAATACAAAAGCAAGCAAAAATCACATAAAAGCAGACAGCGAAAAACCCGTTCAGCCAAGCAAGAAACAAAAAAGAAAATGCGGCAACCCGGAACAAAGTACCAGAAAAACAAAAAGAGCCCCCCCATATGCAAACAAAGCAATGGCGGCGCCTCTTTTTGGGGCAACCCAGGCATAAAGAAAGAAGAAACAGACAAAGAGCCACACAAAAGAACAGAAAGCATATGTGCGCAAAGAAAAGAGACGGGAACAAACCTGGAAGAAAGAAAGAAGACGACGAGCTCCGAAGAAAGAAGAACGAAAACGGCGGCACAGAGGAAACCCCGGAAAGACGCACGGAAAGATTCGGGGAAGAAGAACAAAGAGAAAGAAGAAGCGGTGCTCGAAAAAGAGATGGCAAAAACTTAGAAAAAACAGGAAGGAACAGAATAAACGAAGAAAAAGGAAGGGAGCAAACAAATAATGCCTTCACAGAGCCCGAACGGAAATCGAGGAGAAACGGTAAAATGCAATAAATGCAGGAAACGGCCATTTTTGAAATTTGAAAAACAACTATGCCCGAGCTCGACCTCCCAAAAAGGACGAACTCGGGCAGGGGCACTGTTCATACCCTGACCGAGCTCCTCCAAACTCGGCAAAATCCATGAAAGGTCCGACCTCATCCCAAGGCCCACACCTAAGGTCGGACCTCGGACAAATAAAGCTAAGAAGGCCCATCAAAAGGAACGAAGCCCAAAACCTAAAGGCCGAAAAAGCCTAGGAAAGGCGGTTCCGCAAAGATAGAGGTAAAACTCCCAAAAGATAAGATAAGATAAGAATATCTTATCCAGGGAAGATTACGACCAACTACTATAAATACACTGGAGCACCCAGGTATGAGATACATTCCACATTCTACACATATCTGCTTGGACCCATGCTAACTTAAGCATCGGAGTGTCATTGCAGGTACAACCACCAATCGCCAACACATCAAGCTCGGGTCCCTGACCCCCACCTCGGGCATCTCCAGACGACCGAGCTACACGTTTCAGGTAACCCCCGGAACAGTTATCATTTTGCATTCTTCCCATCTCACTTTCTTTGTTTCTCCTCTTGGATTCTTTTCTGTATCACTGGGAAATCCATCAGTGGGTTTGGGAATTTGTTGAGATAGATACCCTACTTGGGACTCCAATCTCTTGATGTTTTCTCCTTGGTTCTTGATATTGGCTCGCACTTCTTCTTTAAACACTTTGTTGTCTTGGACTTCTCTGCATAAGTTTTCAAGTAGAGCCTCAATCTTTGAGAGCCTATCATCTGTTAATGATGGTGGGTTGAGATTAGGTGGTTGAGAAGATTGGTTAAATAGATGTTGGTAAGATCTCTGTGAGGTGGGTTGATGAGTTGCATCGTTGTTGGAGTTGAGGTTGTGGCGTCTCTGATCTTGCCCTTGGTCTTGTTGGTTTCCTCATCCAAAGTTGGGGTGATTTCTCCATCCAGATTTGTAGGTTTTGGAGTATGGATCATGGACTTGTCTAAGTGAGTTTCCAACATAGTTGGCTTGCTCTCAGTCACCTTCTTCTCCTATGTTCGCTCCTTCTTGAGTTGATGATAAAGTGATGGCTGCTGCAACTTGGTTTTCCTCCACCTTCTTGGTAAGATATGCTAGCTGGTTGGTGATTATCTTATTTTAATCTAACAATGCATCCATATGGTTCAGCTCCATTACTCCTCTGGTGTTACTTCTTTCGGAGGCATAGAAGTAGTCATTCTCAGCAACTGTTTCAATGACATCTATGGCTTCTTCAATGATTTTCTTCTTGTTTAGAGAGCCTCCTGATGAATGATCCACAGCCTTCTTTGACTCATAGGAAAGACCTTCATAGAAAATGTGAAGTTAAACCCATTCATTGAACATATCTGGTGGGCATCTTCTTGTTAGGTCTTTGAACCTCTCCCATGCTTCATAAAGAGTCTCACCATCTTGTTGCTTGAAAGTTTGCACCTCAGCTCTCAGCATGTTGATCCTTTGAGGAGGGTAAAATCTTGCCAAAAACTTGTTCACCACATCTTCCCAATTTGTTAAGCTCTCCTTTGGGAAGGATTCAAGCCATTTGGATGCCTTGTCCCTGAGTGAAAAAGGGAACAAGAGCAGCCTATAGACATCCAGATGGACTCCATTAGATTTCACAGTGTCAAAAATTCTCAGAAAGGTGGTTAGATGTTGATTGGGGTCTTCTTGAGCACTTTCTCCAAATGAACAATTGTTCTGAACAAAGGCGATGAGCTGGGGTTTTAGTTCAAAATTGTTGGCATGTATGGTGGGCTTCTGAATGCTACTTCCACAGTTTCTTGGATTAAGATTGATATAGGAGCCTAGAACTCTCCTTTCTTGCCCAGCACAGTTTGCATGGCCTTCTCTAGCATGGTTGTGAGCTTCTTCTTCATGATTGTTCTCCAAATTTTCTTCCATATTGGGTTCAAAGTATTCTTCCTCTTCCTCAGCACCAAAAATTCTTTTCCCTCTTGCTTCCCTTCTTAGTCTCCAAAGGGTCTTTTCAGGTTCTGAATCGAAGGATGTTGAAACTCCTTCTCTTCTCCCTGTCATACAACAGACAGATTGCACAACAGTAGATAAAATGAAGACACTATTCTTATTAGAGTAATTGTTAGTGTGAGTGATGCAACTTATCAAACAGTTAGTGGGTTAGTGAGCAGAATCGTAATTATCAAAGAAAGAAGGAACAAAAAATAAAGAGGGTGAAGGGGGTGAAGAAGAAATTAAAACAAACTAAAAGAAATTGACTGAATCAAATAAACAAAAAGAAAAATGCTCAATCTAGTGATCTTCAAACTTAATCATTGTTGATTCAAAATCAATCCCTGGCAACGGCGCTATAAACTTTATGCATGAAAACTTGTCTCTCAACAAATTTCCCTTCGGCAAGTATACCGAATTGTCGTTAAGTAAAACTCACAATAGAGTGAGGTCGAATCCCACAAGGATTGATTGGTCAAGCAACTTTAGTTAGAAGAATATGCTAGTTGAGCTAAACAGAATGGGGATTTGCAAAAATTTAAACGACTGGAAAGTAAATAACAGAAATTAAAGTGCAGAATCTTAAATAGGGGTTTGGGGTAATGAGAATGAAAATAAATGGCAGAAAGTAAAGAGAATGGGTAAGATCAGAAATGGGATAATCATTGGGTTCAGGAGATGTTGCATTCTCCGGATCAAGTTCATTCTCATCTCTTCCTCAATCAATGCATTTATTGATCTCCTTGGCAATCTTAAGTGATTTGATCCCAATTCTTTGGCAATCCAATCTCTCTAAGCTTGAACAATTGCCCAATTCCTTGATTTAATTGTTCATGGGAAGAGATGAAGTGTGGTCACTAATTATACCACATGTATTTCCAAATCAAAGTGTTGGGAGGATTACATGTCACTATATCTGCCCAAACCCCAATTTGGTCCAACATGAGATAGCATTTCTAGCATGATGTCCTCATCCCTTTTCCAAGGCTCAAAGGAGATCCAATTATGGAGAGTTTCTTTTCCAAGACAACTAACCAATTGAATTAAGATCGAAAGCTTTCTAGTAAGATCAAGAGAAAAAAAAGAAGAAGAAGAATGAAAACTATAATTGATCCATCAAATTACAACAGAGCTCCCTAACCCAATGAAAGGGGTTTAGTTGTTCATAGCTCTAGAAATGAAAAATGGCAGAAAAGAAGAATCCATGCTAAAAGTGCAGAAAAGTAAATCTACAGAGAGTAGTTCCCAAAAGTGCCAAGCTTCCCTATAGTTCAAAACTACTCCTATATATACTACTCCTCTTGATCTTGTAGTGAGTTCTTCAAGTCTTGGATGTGGGCTCTGGATCTTGAGTTGAAGCAGTTCTCATCTTTAGTGGGCCCAGCTTGCAGAGAAATATGAATTAGGCTTGGGTATTTAGTGAGATTAACATTGAGTGCCATTGTGGGTTCGAGAACGTTAGTGGCATTCACTTTTTCCACTAACGTTCCACCCTTATGTACCCACGTTAACTCCAACGTTAGTGGTCTTAACGTGACCACTAACGTTGCCTTCTCAATTTTTGGCCAACGTTATTGGGACTCACTTTTCCCAATAACGTTGGCTTATACCCTTTCGCGAACGTTATTGGGAATCACTTTTCCCATTAACGTTGCTTGGTGCCTTTTGTTCCTACGTTAGAGTTCACATTAGTGTAGCTAACGTGACTCTTAACGTGGGTGTGTCTCACCTTTGAGAGCGTTAGTGACACTCACCTTTGTCACTAACGCTCCAAATGCCCAAATTCTCTACGTTAGAACTCACGTTAACTAAGTTAACGTGGCTCTTAACGTAGTAGTGATGCCATCTTCTAACGTTAGTGACAAAAGTGAGTGTTACTAACGTTGTCTCTTTGATCTCAACTCCACGTTAACTTTCACGTTAGTAGTCTTAACGTAAAAGTTAACGTAGGCAATGCTAGTTGGTCCAACGTTAGTGACAAAAGTGAGTGTCACTAACGTTGGCTTTTGTTTTCCTCTTCCACGTTAGAGTTCACGTTAACTAAGTTAACGTGACACTTAACGTGGATCATTGCCAAGTTTTCAAACGTTAGTTGTTCCGAGGGTTACCTAAAACTGTAGGTCGATCTCGGATGAGATCTTCTGTGTTGGTCGAAGCTGACGTGTCCGGCAGGTGTACAGTGGCCGGAGCTGGTGTGTCCGACTTGTTGGACTTGGTGGTGGTGCTGATCCTTCGTCCCCGAAGGGTGGGGGGTACCTGCAAGGGACTCCGATGCTTAAGTTAGCAAGGGTATTAAGCAGGTATTGAGTAGAATCAGAGTATGAGTTATACCTGGGTGCTCCAGTGTATTTATAATGGTGAGATGTGGCCTCCTGCGGATAAGATAAGTTAGTTTATCTTATCTTATCTTTATGTTATCTTTAAGTGAGGCCATCTTTTAAGGGAACCGCCTTTATCTCTATGGGCTTGGGCTGCCCTTGGATTTGGGGCGCGTTCCTCTATTTGGGCCCTTCGTTTGGGCTTTCCTGTGACTTGGCCGAGCTCTTTGAGGAGAGGTCGGGTTGTCCTGACCTGAAGAGGTCGGGTTTGTCCTTACCTGAAGAGGTCGGTCGCTTTGTCTGTCGAACATCCCGGGTCGGACAGCTCGACCCAGGGTATGAACAGTGCCCCTGCTTGAGCTCGGTCTTTCTGTTGAGGTCGAGTTTTTGACTTCGGTCCTTTCATGATGAAGCCGAACTCAAGCATTTTGTCGATTTCTTTTTGTAGAATCTTTTGAATGTAGAACGTTTTCCTCTAAAGGCGTGCGTTTTTATATCAGCGCTTTGCTTTGGGAACGTGGAAGGGTTTAGTACCTTCATTAATTGGTATTAATTGCCCCATTTTTCCTGGCTTTTATTTTGAATTTTCTCAATCAAAAACGGTTTCTCTTCTTCGCTCTTCTTCGTAATTTCTCCCTTTACTCTCTCATTTTTCTGTTTCTTTCGTAACTTCTTCCTGCAACGTCTGTTCTGTCATTGCTCTCTGTGGAAGAGGGGTGATTACCAGATTTTCTCCTTTCTACCTGTTTCGAGGGTTACCTGAAACGCGCAGCTCGGTCGTCTTAGGGAGGCCCGAGATGGGGGGATTGATGACCCGAGCTTGGTATGCCGAGTGGTTGGTGGTGGTACCTGCAATGACACTCCGATGCTTAAGTTAGCATGGGTCCAAGCAGATATTGAGTAGAATTAGAGTGTGTGTTATACCTGGGTGCTCCAGTGTATTTATAGTAGTTGGCCGTGATCTTCCCTGGATAAGATATTCTTATCTTATCTTATCCTTCTGGGAGTTTTATCTTTATCTTTGTGGAACCGCCTTTCCTAGGCCTTTTCGGCCTTTAGGTCTTGGGCTTCGTTCCTTTTGGGCTTCTTTAGCTTTATTGTCCGAGGTCCGACCTCAGGCATGGGCCTGGGGATGAGGTCGGACCTTCTATGAACTTTGCCGAGTTTGGGGAGCTCGGTCAGGGTATGAACAGTGCCCCTGCCCGAGTTCGTCCTTGAGAGGTCGAGCTCGGGCATAGTAGTTCTTTTCAAAATTCAAAAATGGCCGTTTCTGCATTTATTGCATTTTACCGTTTCTCCTCGATTTCCGTTCGGGCTTTGTGAAGGCATTATTTATTTGCCCCTTTCCTCCTTTTCTTCGTTTATTCTGTTCCTTTCTGTTTTTTCTAAGTTTTCGCCATCTTCTTCTTCGAGCACCGCTCCTTCTTTCACTTTGTTCTTCTTCCTCAAATCTTTCTGTGCGTTTTTCCGGGGTTTCCTCTGCGCCGCCGTTTCGTTCCCCTTGCTGTCGGAGCTCGCCGTTTTCTTTCTTTCTAGGTTTGTTCGTCTCTTTTCTTTTGTACTCATATGCTTCTGTTCTTTTGTGTGGCTCTTTGTCTGTTTCTTTTTCTCTATGCCTGGGTTGCCCCAAAAAGAGGCGCCGCCATTGCTCTGTTTGCTTGTATATGGGGGGGGCTCTTTTCTCTGGTATTTTGTTGCTGCATTTTCTTCTATAAAGATCTTTGTTTCTTGTTTTTGCTGAATGGGTTTTCGCTGTCTGCTTTTATGTGATTGTTGCTTGCTGTTGTATTCTTCTTTGTAGGCAAGAATTTTGTGTCTCGAAAGGTTTTTCAAGCAATGTCGACCAAGATTCCAAGTGGTCTTGGCTGGGTAGATCCTGGTCCTCTAAGAGTCCCTTCTGTTGTAGATTCTGAGTATTTAGCTAGGTTCCGTAGGGAGTGTAGCATTTGTGAGAATAGAGAGTCTGAGCGGGATTATGAGCTAGTAGCCCCGGAGTCCGAGGAGAGAGTGTGCTTCCCGCCTTTAGAAAGTTCCGAGAAGCTTTTCTTTTATGCTTACGATTGTTTTTTCTCTAAGCTGGGTGTCCGACTTCCCTTTACTGACCTGGAATCCGAGGTGTTGTGGTCTTGTAATCTTGCCCCTACGCAACTCCATCCCAATTCTTGGGCGTTTTTAAAGCTGTTCCAACTTTTGTGTCAGTTTTTGGGCGTCTCCCCCTCTGTTTCTCTTTTTTCCTATCTGTTTGTGTTGACGAAACCAGGGTCGGGTGGAGGGAAGGTGTCTTGGGTCTCTTTTAGGGCTAACCAGGGAAAGAAGTTTTGTACTTTGTACGATGAGTCCTTTCATGATTTTAAGAACTATTATTTCAAGGTCCGGGCTGCTGGGGACGTCCGACCTTTCTTTCTAGATGAGAGTGGGGAGCCTTCTTTTCCTCTTTGTTGGCAAGAGAATGTAGTGTCGGTTAAGTATACCTTTGAGAGTCTAGATGAGGTGGAGCAGGCTTTTGTGGGTGTGTTGAGCAGTTTATGGGGTCGGGCACCTCACTTGGACACGAAGAAAATGTTGGGAGATCCAAGCCTTCTCCGTTCCGAGTTAGGTAGTTCCCGACCTCTCCGAGCTTCATCCTTTTAGTATTTTGCCTGTTTTGGTGGAATTCCTGTTTGTGATAATCCCTTTCTTTTTGTTTCTGCAGAGATGTCTTCTCAGGCGGATTCCATGAAGTTTCTTCGTCGGTCGAAGAAGTCTGCGGCTGCTCGGAATATCGAGGCTGAGGCTTCTGCCCGATCTTCTCCGCAGAAGGCTACTGTGGGTGTTCAGACTCGGTCGAAGACCATTCCGACTCCTCAGTTCCGAGCTATAACTCAAGATCCTCCGACCTCTGGGCCCGGTCACCTTTCCCCGCCTTCGACCTCGGGTCCTCCCCCCAAGAAACAGAAGACCTCTCAGGAGCTTGCGGGTTTTAATGACAAGGATTTTGATGCCCTTGGTTGGATTGAACAGCATATTCTTCCTCAGACTTTTATTTCTACTGATGATGTGTCTATGGAGCATCATTTTCAGTATATGGCGCGGAGCTGTGTCCGGATGGCCAGTCTTCATGCTGCTATTGCCCAGGAGTTCAAGAAATCCCCCATTGGTGCGACCAGCTCCCGACTTGAGAAGGCTCAGTCTGATCTTGATAAGATTAGTCAACTGAAGGCTGCCAGGATTACTGAGCTGGAGATCTCTTTGGAGGAAGAAAAAACTAGGGCTACCGCGGCTGTGGCGGCGGCGAAGACATCTGAGGAGATGGCGAAGGTGGCGACGGAGAACTATACCAAGCTGTATGCCGAGCTTGTGGAGACGAAGGAGAAGTTGCAATCGGCTCGGGATGATTTTTTCGAGCTGGAAGATAATGTGGCCAAGGGTATGGATGCTATGTTTGTGAATTTGAGGGATCAGATCCGGGTTCTTGCTCCCAACCTGGATCTGAGCTTATTCAGTACGGATAACATTATTGTGGAGGGAAAGATTGTTCCTGCCCCTGCCGAGGATGAGGTTCCGGTGTCCGACCCCAACGCTCCGGCGTCCGACCTCAAGGTTCCGGTTGCGGATCCGACTTCAACTTTGGCCGGGGATGGTTCTGGCGTGGAGGTTTTAAACCGGGATGACGGTGTCGTTGATGCAGTCCCAGTTTCCATTTTTCCTCCGCAGCCTTCTGTTGATGTGGAGACCGGAAAGGTCCTTGATCCTCTGTGATCTTTTGTTTTTGGCCTTTTACCCGGCTTGTGGGTTCTTTTTGCTTTTTGGATGTTTTTCGTGAACGCTTTGGACACCTTTCTGCTATTTAGCTACTTGTAGTAACTTTTTTAGCTTATTATGCGGTGTTTTTGTGCTTTTGACTTTTTGTTCCGCTTTTTATGCTTTGTAGTTGTTTTTTGGATAGCAACTTTTTAGCTAGCGTTTTGCAACCTTTGTTTTAGCCTTGTTCGCGTTTTTGGCTTTTGTTTCCGCTTTTATGCTTTTTAGTTGCTTTTTGGATAACAACTTTTTAGCTAGCGTTTTGAAACCTTTGTTTTAGCCTTGTTCGCGTTTTGGCTTTTGTTTCCGCTTTTATGCTTTTTAGTTGCTTTTTGGATAACAACTTTTTAGCTTAGCGTTTTGAAACTTTTGTTTTGAGGCTTCTTCCTTGGATCCGGGCTTTTCTTCGGACCTCGGGCCTTTGAGTACCTCCTTTTGTTAGGTCCGACCTTTACGTTGGTCGGCCCTTTAAGTTATTTTGTAATCTCTTTTTATTTGGCTTTTTTTTTTGAGCCTTTTCAGAGTTACTTTATAACTTCTCACATTAATTTTAACCTCGTCGCTTTTATCTTTGCCGACCTTGTATGGTCTCTTGACAAATGATTTTTTGCGTTTTGTCGAGCATAAATTAATGCGCCTTGGTGGGGTACTTTCTAGGATTTGTTTCGTCATGAGGAAGGAGAAAAGAAAATAGAAAAATTCGATTAGTATTAAAAAGAAAGAATATTTACAAAGTGTTTACCCTTGACTAGGTCGGGTGTTTTATTTTAACCGGGTGTCTCATTAAAAAACCCTTGTAGGGAAAAAGAGTACACCTCGGGTTAAATTTTTCTAGCTGTAGTACCGTCTTAGATTACAGGCGTGCCAGGCCCTGGGCAGCTCGTTGCCTTCTAGGTCGGATACTTTGTAATAGCCTGTTCCTAAGACTTCTGTTACCTTGTAGGGCCCTTTCCAATTTGCGGCTAGCTTTCCTTCTCCCGACTTTTGTGTTCCGATGTCATTTCGGATTAGAATTAGGTCGTGGATGGAGAAGCTTCGCTTTATAACTTTCTGATTGTATCTGAGGGCCGTTCGCCGTTTTAAGGCTTCTTCTCGAATCCGGGCTCTTTCTCGGACCTCGGGGAGGAGGTCGAGTTCTTCCCTTTGTGCCTGCGGGTTATCTTTTTCATTGTAGAAGATGATTCTGGGTGACCCTTCATCTATTTCGATGGAAATCATTACCTCCATCCCATAAGCTAGTCGGAACGGTGATTCTCCCGTTGTAGAGTGTGGGGTTGTCCGATATGCCCATAGTACCTGGGGGAGCTCCTCGGCCCACGCCCCTTTGGTCTCTTGGAGTCTTCGTTTTAACCCGGCCAAGATGACTTTATTTGCAGCCTCTGCTTGCCCATTGGCTTGTGGGTGCTCCACTGATGTGAATTGCTGTTTGATTTTTAGTTCGGCCACCAATTTTTGAAAACTTGTGTCCGTGAATTGTGTTCCATTGTCTGTTGTGATGGAGTAGGGGACTCCGAACCTTGTGACAATGTTTTTGTATAGGAATTTGCGGCTTTTCTGAGCCGTAATGGTGGCTAAGGGTTCAGCTTCGATCCACTTTGTGAAGTAGTCGACCCCTATTATGAGGTATTTGACTTGCCCCGGTCCTTGTGGGAACGGGCCGAGTAAATCGAGTCCCCATTTTGCGAAGGGCCATGGCGCAGTGATGCTGATAAGGTCTTCGGGTGGTGCCTTGTGAAAATTGGCGTGTTTTTGGCAGGGGGGGCATATTTTCACAAACTCTGTTGCGTCTCTTTGCAAGGTCGGCCAGTAGAACGCGGCCCTGACTACTTTTTTGGATAGTGCCCGAGCTCCGAGATGGTTCCCGCACATGCCTTCGTGGACTTCTTCGAGGACGCCTTTTGTTTCTGAGGTCGGAACGCACCTAAGGAGGGGATTTGAGAATCCTCTTCTGTATAATATGTCGTGAATTAGTGTATAATTCTGGGCGTCCTTTGTAAGCCTTTTAGCTTCTTTTCTTTCGGCGGGGAGAGTTCCTGACCTCAGGTAGTTGAGTATGGGGGTCATCCATCCTTGCTGTTGGTTGGATATATTTAGTATTTCTTCCTCTCTTGGCACGGAGGGAGATTGTAAGGTTTCCTGGAGAAGACTTCTGTTGTTGCCTCCAGGCTTGGTGCTAGCAAGCTTTGAGAGGGCGTCTGCCCGGGCATTTTGTTCCCGAGGTATGTGCTGGATTTGTATTTCTGGGAAGTGGCGTAATTGTGCCTGTGTTTGGTCCAGGTATTTTTTCATAGTTGGGTCTTTGGCCTGGTAACTTCCATTTACTTGTGATGTGATGACCTGGGAGTCGCTGAAGATCGCGATTCTCTGGGCTCCGACCTCTTTGGCTAGCTTCAGACCAGCTAGTAGGGCCTCGTATTCAGCTTGGTTGTTTGAAGCCTGGAACTCGAATTTTAGGGATAGTTCTATCCGCGTTCCTTGGTCGCTTTCGAGTATGACCCCGGCTCCGCTTCCCGTTTTGTTTGAGGACCCGTCGACATATAGGTTCCATGAGAGTGGGGTTCCAGGGGTCTCAGTGTATTCTGCGATGAAGTCGGCTAGATATTGAGATTTTATGGCAGTCCGGGCTTCATAGTGGAGGTCGAACTCGGACAGTTCCACCGCCCATTGTAGTATTCGTCCTGCCAGGTCTGTTTTTGCAGGATGTGTCTCATGGGTTGGTCTGTCCGGACTTTGATGGTGTGGGCTTGAAAGTAGGGACGGAGCCTCCGGGCTGTGAGCACTAGGGCATAGGCGAATCTTTCTATCTTTTGATAGTTTAATTTGGCCCCTTGTAGTGCCTTGCTTACGAAGTATATGGGGTGTTGTCCTTGATCATTTTCTCGTATTAGCGCTGAAGCGACTGCCCGATGTCCGACCGAGAGGTATAGTACGAGCTCTTCCCCTTTTAAAGGTCGGGTTAGGATTGGTGGCCGCCCGAGGAATTCCTTGAATTCTTGAAAGGCTTTTTCGCACTCCGGGGTCCACGAGAAGGGTTTCCCTTTCTTTAGGAGTGAGTAGAGAGGTAGTGATTTTATCGCTGATCTTGCCAAGAATCTTGATAGGGCGGCCAGTCTTCCATTCAGTTGTTGTACTTCTTTGACACATGTCGGGCTCTTCATATTGAGTATTGCTTGGCATTTGTCCGGGTTTGCTTCGATGCCCCTTTGAGTCAGCATGAAGCCTAAGAACTTTCCGGCTTCTGCGGCGAAGGTGCACTTCGTCGGGTTAAGTCTCATGTTGTGTTTTCTGAGGGTGCCGAAGACACTGGCGAGGTCGGTCAGCAAGTTTCTGTCTTCCTGTGTCTTTACCAGCATGTCGTCGACGTACACCTCCAGTTGTAGTCCGATGTGCTCTGAGAACACTTTGTTCATTAGCCTCTGGTAGGTTGCCCCTGCGTTCTTCAGCCCGAAGGGCATTACTACGTAGCAGTAGTTTGCCCTTGGGGTTATGAACGAGGTCTTTTCTTGGTCAGGTCCGTACATCGGGATTTGGTTGTATCCTGAGTATGCGTCCATGAAGGAGAGATATCTATAGCCTGAGGCTGCATCTACTAAGGCGTCGATGTTTGGTAGTGGATATGGATCTTTGGGGCAGGCTTTGTTGAGATCCGTGTAGTCGACGCACATTCTCCATTTTCCATTGGGCTTTTTTACCAGGACCACGTTTGCGAGCCATAGGGGGTATTTTACTTCCCTAATGAACCCTGCATCTAGTAGTGCTTGTACTTGTTCCTCTATTGCTTGCATGCGTTCGGGCCCGAGCTTTCTGCGTCTTTGTTGGACAGGTCGGGATCCCGGGTACACTGATAGCTTATGGCACATCAGGTCGGGGCTTATGCCTGGCATGTCGGAGGCTCTCCAGGCGAAGAGGTCGGAATTCTCCCTTAAGAGGGGTATGAGTTCCTTTTTAAGCCCGCTTCGAGGTTTGCCCCTATGTTTGTCGTTTTTTCAGGTGTGCTCCCAATCTGGACTTTTTCGGTTTCTCCCTCTGGTTGTGGTCGAAGATCTTCTCGGGCTTGGACTCGTCCGAGTTCTATCGTGTTGATCTCTTTCCCTTTTAGGCTTAGGCTTTCGTTGTAGCATCGTCGTGCTAGTTTTTGGTCGCCCTTTAGGGTAGCGATTCCTTTTGTGGTGGGGAACTTCATACAGAGGTGTGGGGTCGAGACTATAGCTGCCAGTCTGTTTAAGGTTGGTCGCCCAATGAGGGCATTGTATGCTGAAGTGACGTCGACTATAATGTAGTCGATGCTTAATGTTTTAGATTGCTCGCCTTTTCCAAAGGTAGTGTGTAGCGAGACGTATCCTAAGGGATGGATTGGGGTGTCCCCTAGCCCAAATAGGTCGGTGGGATAGGCTTTTAGCTCTTTTTCTTCAAGTCCGAGTTTGTCGAAAGCCGCTTTGAACAGGATATCTGCTGAGCTTCCCTGGTCAATCAGGGTTCGATGTAAGTTGGCGTTTGCTAGAATAATGGTGATTACCATTGGATCGTCGTGCCCGGGTATTATCCCTTGAGCATCTTCTCGGGTAAATGAGATAATAGGTAGCTCGGGCAGGGGACTATCTTCTCGGATGTGGTAGACTTCTTTGAGGTGCCTTTTTCGCGAGGATCTGGATGTTCCTCCGCCTGCGAAACCTCCGTTTATCATGTGTACGTGTCTTTCAGGGGTTCGTGGGGTTCGTTCTGCCCGATCTTCGTTATCTCCCCTCCTTCTCTTCTTGGTCTCTTCTCCTTTCTCTGCTATGTATCTGTCGAGTTTTCCTTCTCTGGCTAGTTTTTCTATAACATTTTTTAGGTCGTGGCAGTCGTTAGTAGAATGGCCATAAAGTTTGTGGTATTCACAGTACTCGGACCGATCTCTCCCCGCTCTCTTGTGTTTTAGAGGTCGGGGTGGTGGGATCTTTTCGGTGTGGCATACTTCTCTGTAGACGTCTACTAGGGAGACTCGGAGGGGGGGTGTAGCTGTGGTACTTCCGCGGCTTGTCCGAGTTGGGTTCTTCTTTCTTCTTCTGTTCCCGATCTCGATCTCAGAGCGGGTAGGTTGATTCTTTTCTAGAAGAGTCTCTCAGTTGGGAGGTTTCCTCCATGTTGATGTATTTTTCTGCCCGCTCCTGCACCTCGTATAGAGAGGTCGGGTATCGTTTGGATAGGGATTGGCTAAACGGTCCCTCTTTTAGGCCGTTTGCCAGTCCCATGATGGCTGCTTCAGTGGGCAAGTGTTGTATGTCCAGGCAGGCTTTGTTGAATCGCTCCATGTATTCTCGGAGAGTTTCTTGGTTACCTTGCTTGATCCCGAGTAGACTGGGGGCGTGTTTTGTCTTGTCCTTTTGAATAGAGAACCTTGTTAGGAATTTTTTGGTTAGGTCCTCGAAGCTGGAGATTGATCCTGGTGGCAGGTTGTCGAACCACTTCATGGCCGACTTGGTGAGGGTGGTGGGGAAGGCTTTGCACCGAATCGCGTCGGAGGCGTCGACTAGGTACATTCTGCTTCTGAAGTTGCTGAGGTGGTGACTTGGATCGGTGGTGCCGTCGTAGAGGTCCATATCGGGCGGTTTGAAGTTTCGCGGTACCTTCTCCTTCATGATCTCTCGTGTGAAGGGATCATGATTGCCTTCGGGGGTGGTGCCGCGTTCCGTCCGGTCCTTCAGGTTGGCCTCTATTTTCCGTAGTTTTTCTTCTAATTCTCTGCGCTTGCGAGCTTCCCTCCTCAGATCTTGTTCAGTTTCTTTCTGCTTTTTTACGCCCTCTTCGAGTTGTTTCAGCCGGTTTTGCTGTGTCCGAACTGCTTCTAGAATTTCCGAGCTTTCGGGATTTTGGGGATCTTGGTTTGGGAGTGATGTCTTTGGGCGATTCTGTTTGTTTCCTCCTGGAGTGCGGGGTGATAGAGGGCTGTCCGGTCGTTCTCCGGTGTCAACTTCCTCCTCTTGTTCTGATGTAGCGTGGTTATTGTTGGGAGGGTCGTCCGCCATGGTAAAGGGATGACTTCCAGGTCCCCGGCAACGGTGCCAATGTTCCGAGGGTTACCTGAAACGCGCAGCTCGGTCGTCTTAGGGAGGCCCGAGATGGGGGGATTGATGACCCGAGCTTGGTATGCCGAGTGGTTGGTGGTGGTACCTGCAATGACACTCCGATGCTTAAGTTAGCATGGGTCCAAGCAGATATTGAGTAGAATTAGAGTGTGTGTTATACCTGGGTGCTCCAGTGTATTTATAGTAGTTGGCCGTGATCTTCCCTGGATAAGATATTCTTATCTTATCTTATCCTTCTGGGAGTTTTATCTTTATCTTTGTGGAACCGCCTTTCCTAGGCCTTTTCGGCCTTTAGGTCTTGGGCTTCGTTCCTTTTGGGCTTCTTTAGCTTTATTGTCCGAGGTCCGACCTCAGGCATGGGCCTGGGGATGAGGTCGGACCTTCTATGAACTTTGCCGAGTTTGGGGAGCTCGGTCAGGGTATGAACACTACCTTTGCGGTCTTTCGCTTCGAGGTTTTTTTTCTATTTCTCCAGGTTCGATTTTTCTTCCTCTGTTCCTTTTATATATCAGTAGAAAGTTTAAATTTTGCTCAGAGAAAGTTCGGATCTTTCTATTTTTACCATGCCTGATTGTTTGCGTGTTCTGGATTTTCTTTGTTTTTTGGTGTGAGTCTTTTGCTTTTCTTGTTGCTTGAATCTTTTCTTAGGGCTTTTGCATGTTGTCGCCGCTTCTGGTTGCGCCTTTGATGATGATTTTTGCTTGATTCTGAAAAAGTTTGCGTCTTTGATGATTTTTTGCTTGGTATTTTTGATGTTTGATAATGCTTTTTGCTGATAGACTGTAGAAAGGTGGTGATTTTGTGTTTTTGTTTTTGCTTCCTTTGTTTCCTTTGAGACTTTATTTTCTTTCTGATGAGTGCCGAGGCGTAAGCTGTAGAAATTTCTTGAATCCTTGCTTTGTTATTGCCTCCAAAGGATGCCCCAGGACTTTTGGTTTGAGTCTTGGGGTTTTCCTTTTCGTGGTTTCATCATCTGAGAAGTATTGACCGAGTTGTTTTCTTCCTATCCGAGATGTTTGTCGTAACCCCTATCTTCTTTTCTTACTTGTAGGATTTAGTTGGCCTCATGTCTTCTCGTAATAACATTGTAGAGATGTCTTCCAAAGTTCCCGAGGGGATGTCTGATTGGCTGGACTCCCTTGTTTTGTTGTGTGTTTCCGTTGTGGATGCTGAATTTTGCACAGAGCTAAGGAAGCGTCATAGGATTTGTGGTAACAATGCTCACGAGGGGGATTACAAGCTTGTTGCTCCTGATTCTGATGAGAGGGTTTGCTTTCCGACTTCCATTGAGAGGGAGCGTCCCTTCTTCTATGCCTATGAATACTTTTTCAGCCAGTTGAATGTTACTTTTCCTTTTACTGCTTTTGAAACCGACCTGTTGTGGTCGTGTAACATTGCTCCATCCCAGCTTCACCCAAATTCCTGGGGTTTTATTAAAATTTTCCAACTTCTCTGTCGTGAACTAGATGTAACACCTTCTCAAACTCTTTTTCTTTACTTGTTTGTTTCCGCCAAGCCTGACGGTTCTTCAAAAAAGAAAGCTTCTTGGGTTTCTTTCCGGTCCGCCCAGGGCCATAAAGTGTTTGCGATGTATGACGAGTCCTTTAAGGACTTCAAGAACTACTTCTTTAAAGTTCAAGCTGTCGAGGGGGCCCACCCCTTTTTTCTTGATGAAAATGACGAGCCTGCTTTTCCTCTAGAGTGGCGAAAGAATGTAAAAGTGCCATGTTACACATGGGAAATACTTAGTGAGGTTGAGCGGGCCTTTGTAGTTGTTCTTGAAGATTTGTGGGGGAAGCCTCCCCATCTAGATACGAAGAGATTTTTGAGTGATCCATCTTTGGTTCGGGCTGCTTTAGGTACTGTCTGCTTTATTATTTTTATACTTGCTTTTCCGAGCTTTTTTCTTCTTCTATGTTGTAATCTGTCTTTTGTGGTTGATTTTGTGTTCTTTGAAGATGTCGAAGAATAATGACTCTATGAAGGCTTTCAAGAAGGCGAAGAAGGCAACTGCTGCTTTAAACATTTCGGCCAAGGCGGCCGGAGAGGGCTCTTCCCAGGTTCCAGTTAAACCTCCTGTACCTAGTTCTCCCGGGCTGAGGAAAGTAATTCCTATTCCTCGGGTTCGCTTGGTCGATCCTCTGCAATCTTCTGCTGTAGCTCCTGGTGCCCCTCCTTGTAAGAAGCAAAAGTAATATGAGCCCTTTAACCTGGATGCCCCAGATTTTGATGCTATCGAGTTTGTCGACCAGCAAATTGCCCCCTATGGTGGGCTTTCTATGGACGATGTTTCTCTTCTCCAGCATCTGGATTTTATCACTAAAAGTAGTGTGAAGATGGCTCATATGGGTGCCGCTATATTCTGAACAATTCAGGAGATTCCGATTCATGCTACAAAATCCTTTATGGAAGAGGCCAAGTCGGAATTTGATCGAATCTAGGGTCTGAAGGAGGAGTTGGAGGTGAAGTTGGCGAAGGTGGAGAAGGAGCTGGAGGGTGAGAAGGCCAGCTCTATTGCCCTTGCTGCTTCTTTGAAGCTGGCCGAAGACATGGCATTGAAACATAAGGATAGCTATGTCTCGGCTTATAGGGAATTGATGCATCTTCGGGAGGATTTGGAAATAGCTCAGGTTAATTATGGTGAGCTTCAAGGTCACCTTGTGGGTAGCGTAACTGCTGCCTCCGAGAACCTGATGGAGCAGTTTCGGGTTGTTGCTCCTGATGCTGACTTGACTCTCATCAGCCTGGACAATGTCGTGAGGGATGGTATGATTGTCCTTGATGACCAGGATGATGATGAGGCTGATCCTCCCCCAGTGTCTTCTCTTAAGGTGTCGACCTCCTCTGTTCCTCCCGTTACATCTGATCCGGATTGCCAGATTCTGAACTGGGATGATGGAACCGTAGATGCCGTGCCCCTTCAGACTCGTCCTCCTTCCCCTTGTCCTGACGCTGCCAAGAAGGCTCCAGATGTTTGCTGATCTCTTTCTGGATGTTTAGTTGGCCCGGCTTGTGGGCTTTTAAAACTTTTCATTGACATTTCCTAGTTGCTTGTTTAGCAAATTTTTATTTTGAAAAACAAAAGGTAGCTCACTTTCCCTTCATGGTAGGTTTTGGTGGCCTTCCGGGCCTTATAACTTGTGTAGAGTAACAGAGGTAGTTTTTTGACTTGGTATCTTTTCAATTTTCTACTGATGTTTGAAATCTTGTATCTCGACCTCTTTGGATTGCTTTGTTTTATTGTTTGTAGCTTGGATACTTTGAGGTTTGTGACTTATGGGTCCATCTTGTTTCTTGGTGGTTCTTTTGCGCTGGTCCCCCTTTAAGTTATTTCTGTAATCCTCTTTTTTTGGACCTTTGTCAGGTCTCTTCCAGGGATTACTTTGATAACTTTTTAGTGGTAGGAGTCCGATTTGGTTATGTCGGTCTCCTTTAAGTTATTTTTCGTAGTCCTCTTTCTTGAATCTTTGTCAGATCTCTTTTAGGGACTACTTGTATAACTTTTTTAGTGATAGGAGTCCGACTTGGTTATGTCGGTCTCCTTTAAGTTATTTCTGTAATCCTCTTTTTTGGACCTTTGTCAGGTCTCTTCCAAGGATTACTTTGATAACTTTTTAATGGTAGGAGTCCGACTTGGTTATATCGGTCTCCTTTAAGTTATTTTTTGTAGTCCTCTTTCTTGGATCTTTGTCAGATCTCTTTCAGGGACTACTTGTATAACTTTTTAGTTTGGGGCTGACTTTGTTATGTCAGACCCTTCTAAGTTAAAGTAATCCTCTTTAATAGGGTTCGCCAAACCTCTTTCCAGGGTTTACTTATAACTTGGGTTGACTTGGTTCGACTTCTGAACGTCGGCCAGTCTTTAAGTTATTATATTAGCTATCTGTAAGACCTCGTCAGGTTCTTTTCTTGGATTGCTTTCGATAACTTCTTACATTATTCTGTGTTCATCTTTGCCGATTTGTAGAAAAATGGTTGGCGTCTTTAGATCGTCCTTTGGGTGAATCGCGTTTTCACCTTTATCGGACGATTGTCTTTATTGTGGTCGCGCAGTGAATTTGTTTTTCACTTTCTGTCGACCTGTTGCTTTATAATCGGACGATGAATACTTCAGATTAATGCATATTGGAATCTTGTAGAATACCTAAATAAGCTTTATTCAAAGAAAAAATGCAAATGTATACATGTGGAAATTTCCTTGTCCCTTTAAGCCGGGTATGATCTAGGTCTCGACATGGTGCCTCATTAAAAAACCTTTTCAGGAAAAAGAGCGCATCCATTTAGTGAGATCCTTTACCTTTTCTAATTGTAGTATCTTCTTAGGTTGCAGGCGTGCCATGATCGGGGAAGCTCTCGTCCATCAAGCTCGGACAGTCTGTAGTAGCCCTTCCCAGTACTTCAATGACTCGGTAGGGTCCTTTCCAGTTTTCTGCCAGCTTTCCTTCTCCGGGTCGAGTTGTTCCAATGTCATTTCTGATTAGGATGAGATCATTCTCTGCAAAACTTCTCGGCACTACCTTTTGATTATATCTGGAAGCCATTCGTCGCTTTAGAGCTTCTTCCCTGATCCGAGCTCTTTCTTGGATTTCGGGTAACAAGTCGAGCTCTTCTCTCTGAAGTTAGGAGTTTGCTTGTTCATTGTAGTGGACTACTCGGGGAGATCTTTCTTCGATTTCTATTGGAATCATTGCCTCCGCTCCGTATGCCAGTCGGAATGGTGATTCGTTTGTAGTAGAATGGGGGGTTGTTCGATACGCCCATAGGACTTGTGGAAGTTCCTCGGCCCAAGCTCCCTTTGCTTCTTGTAGCCTCCGCTTTAGTCCGGCCAATATAACTTTGTTGGCCGCTTCGGCTTGTCCATTGGCTTGGGGATGTTCGACGGAGGTGAACTGGTGTTTTATGTTCAAGTCGGCCACCAATTTTCTGAAGCCTGCCTCTGTAAATTGGGTACCGTTGTCCGTGGTGATGGAGTATGGTACCCCGAACCTCGTAATAATATTCCTATATAGGAATTTTCAACTTTTTTGAGCGGTGGCATTGGCTAGGGGTTCTGCCTCGATCCATTTTGTGAAATAGTCTACTCCTACTATGAGGAATTTTACTTGTCCCGATCCCTGTGGGAAGGGTCCGAGAAGGTCGAGTCCCCATTTCGCAAATAGCCAGGGTGAGGTCACGCTGATGAGCTTTTCTGGTGGGGCAATGTGAAAGTTGGCATGCTTCTGGCATGGTGGGCATGTCCTCACAAATTCTGTAGCCTCCTTTTGTAGAGTTGGCCAATAGAATCCCGCCCGGAGTATCTTTTTGGTGAGAGCTTGTGCTCCGAGATGATTACCACAAATGCCACTGTGCACTTCCTCCAAGACTTCCTTTGTGTTAGAAGTCGGTACGCATTTTAGTAAAGGTGTTGATATCCCTCTTTTGTATAGTGTGTTGTTTATGATAGTGTAGTACTGTGCCTCCCTTTTCAGCCTCTTTGCCTCCTTTTCATCTGTAGGGAGTGCTTCTATTTTGAGGTAGTTTATTATGGGGTCATCCATCCTTGATCCCGACCTATTATGGCTAGGACTTTTTCTTCTTCCGCTATTGACGGGTTCTGTAGTATCTCCTGGATGAGGCTTCTGTTGTTGCCCCCTGGTTTGGTGCTGGCTAATTTTGAAAGGGCGTCCGCTCGGGCATTTTTCTCACGAGGTATGTGGTAGATCCTATATTCCCCGAGTTGTCCGAGCTGTTCTTTGGTTTTATCCAAATATTTTTTCATGGTCGGATCTTTGGCTTGATAGCTTCCTGTTATTTGTGAGGTGATGACTTCTGAGTCACTGTAGATGTTGAGTTTCTGAGCTCCAACCTCCCTAGCCAGCTTCAAACCTGCTAATAGTGCTTCGTATTCTGCCTGGTTGTTTGAGGCCGGGAATCCGAATTTAAGGGAGAGCTCAAGTTGAGTTCCTAGGTTGCTTTCGATTATCACACCCGCACCGCTTCCTATTTTATTCGAGGATCCGTCCACGTATATGTTCCATTCTATGGGGATTTCCGGGGTGTCTGTGAATTCTGCGATGAAGTCGGCCAGGTGTTGTGATTTGATGGCTGTCCGTGCCTCGTATTGGAGGTCGAACTCAGACAACTCGATTGCCCATTGTAGGATTCTTCCTGCTAGATCTGTTTTCTGCAATATCCCTTTTATGGGTTGGTTGGTCCAAACTTTAATGGTATGCGCTTGGAAATATGGGCGAAGCCGCCGGGATGTGAGGATCAGAGCGTAGGCAAACTTTTCTATTTTCTGGTAGTTCAGCTCAGATCCCTGTAGCGCTTTGCTAATGAAGTAGACAGGTTTTTTCCCATGTTCGTCTTCTCTGACTAGTGCTGAGGCTATTGCCCGGCTCTCTACTGCGAGATATAATATGAGCGGTTCTCTTTCTCGTGGCCGAGATAGGATAGGTGGTCGTCCTAAGAACTCTTTGAAGTCTCGGAAGGCTTGCTCACATTCTGTCGTCCATTCGAACTATTTTCCCCTTTCTTAAAGTAGCATAGAAGGGAAGAGATCTTATCGCAGCTCCTGCTAAGAATTGGGATAGAGCGGCCAGCCTCCCGTTGAGTTGTTGTACTTCTTTGACACAAGTTGGGCTCTTCATGTTGAGTATGGCTTGACACTTGTCTGGATTTGCTTCAATCCCCCTTTGTGTGAGTATGAAGCCCAAGAATTTGCCTGCTTCTACTGCAAAGGTGCATTTTGCGGGATTGAGCCGCATGTCGTGTTTCCTGATAGTGTAAAACACTTGAGCCAGGTCGGATAATAATGTATCTTTGCTTTGTGTCTTTATCAACATGTCATCTACATAAACTTCCATGGTTTTCCTGATGTGATCTGAGAAAACTTTATTCATTAGCCTTTGATAAGTAGCTCCTGCGTTCTTGAGACCGAAAGGCATCACGATGTAACAGTAGTTTGCTTTCGGCGTTAGGAACGAGGTCTTTTCTTGATCTGGCGGATACATGGGGATTTGGTTGTACCCTGAATACGCGTCCATGAACGAGAGATACTTATATCCTGATGAAGCATCTACTAGAGCGTCGATGCTTGGGAGTGGGTAAGGGTCTTTTGGGCAGGCTTTGTTGAGGTCGGTGTAATCGGTGCACATTCGCCACTTCCCATTTGACTTTTTCACCAAGACGACGTTTGCTAGCCATAGTGGGTATTTGACTTCCCTTATGAACCCGGCCTCTAGTAGCGCCTGTACTTGTTCTTCTACAGCTTGAGCTCGTTCTAGTCCGAGTTTTCTTCGTCTTTGTTGTACCGGCTGGGATCCCGGGTAGACTGCCAATTTGGGGCTCATTAGTTCAGGATCAATGCCTGGCATGTGATGACAAGTCATCATATACCCATTTTTCAAGCTAATTTCACTTGTTTTATTAGTCTTTATGCACTTTCTTGCATCCTAAGTAAGTGATTTGGAATGAAAATGCATAACTTTTTTAAATCAAGCAACTACCATTAAATTGATGCTAAATCATAAGGTTTGAGCAAGAATTAATTGATTTTTAATGAATTATAAACCTTGTGAATTTAGAGGTACTTTGAGTGGTTGTTTTGGTTTCTTGAAGGTGAAGAAAAGAAGAAAAGAGAAAGCGTGGCCCAAGAGAGAAGAAGTGTGGCGCATAAAAGGAGGAATGTAAGCATTGCCCTCCACAAGGGCATACTGCCCTCTAGGACGGCAACATAAGGAAACAAGCCTTGAGAGGCAACACTGCCCTGCCCGCAACAAGGGCAGAGCACAAATTGATGCCATAGATCAAGGAGAGCAAAAACACTGCCCTGCCCTCCTCAAGGGCAATATCGGGCTCACCAAAGGAAGAAATTCAAAGAAAAAGCTCACCAATGCTTGCCACAAGAATCGAACACGGCACCATGAGGAAACAAGAAACTAGGCCTTAGTTTAGTGCCAAGAAAACTAAGAAAAATGAGTAGCGTGTGCATTGACCAAGTTTCGAACTTGGAACTTCACTTTTGGAAACACTGTCCTGCCCTCCGCGAGGGCAGGGCAGCATTTTATGGTGCACAGCCAGCGCACCATTCTGGCGCACCAAGGGAAGGCAGGGCAGCATCCTGACGCACCAAGCACGCACGCAACGAGGGCCGCACGCACCATTTCCTGCTCTGCCCTCCACAAGGGCAGGGCAGCCTCTTGGGAGCTACTTTCTTCATGGGCTAAAATTGGATTAAAAATCCAATAAAATTCATTTCTTCACCAAATCAAAAGCCCATCCAAATTCTAAGATCCAAGAATAGAAAGTGTATAAATAGGAGATAGTTTGATGTAATTAGGACCCTTTTCTTCACTTTTGAACTTTGATCTTTCTTTTGAGCTTTGAATCTTCTTTTTTATTTTTGAACTTTGGAACTTCTCTTGGTGACTTCACTGAGATTTTAGAGAATTAGGGAGGAGAATTGATCTCTCTTCTTCCTCGTTCTTGTTTGAGCAATTTTACTTTTCTTGTCTTGAGTTTTGGGTGTGAAGAATTGAGGAAATTCTGTCTCAATCTCCATTCAAAATCTCTATAATTCCTCTTCTGCATAATTGAGTTGAATTTCATTTCCTTTTCTGCTTCTTCTTTAAATTCTTGTCAATTGCTTTGTGAACTTGGATCTGGGAAGGCAATTGAGATCTAGACTTTGCTTTCTAGTCTCTTGAGTCCTGAGATCCCATTTTCCTTTTTGGTTCTTCTGTGAACCCTGCTGCAATTTAATTTCATTTCCTGTTTGAATTGTAGTTACTTCCAATTCATCTCCTGCTTTATTACTTGTTGCAATTTACTTTCCCTTGCTGAAATTCTAAATTCCCAATCCTTAACTCCCCTTTTCCATTCAAGCAATTTACATTTCTTGCATTTTAAGTTACTGCAATTTACATTTCTTGCACTTTAAGTTTCAGTCATTTACTTTCTTGTTCTTTAAGATTCAGCAAATTTACTTTCCTGCTCTTTAATTTACTGCAATTCTCCCCTCTCCCTTTACATTCCAAGCAATTTAGCTTCTGTTAAAGATAAACCACTCAACTAATATTTGATTCGCTTGACTAAATCAACCACTAAACTAAAATTGCTCAATCCTTCAATCCCTGTGGGATCGACCTCACTCCCGTGAGTTTTATTACTTGATGCGACCCGGTACACTTGCCGGTGAGTTTTGTATTGGATCGTTTTCCACACATCAAGTTTTTGGCGCTGTTGCCAGGGATTGAAATAGATTGACAATGATTAAGTGAAGTGGAGGTCTAGATTAAGCATTTTTTTTCTTTTTAACTAAGCACATTAACTGTTTGACACATTGTGTCACCTAACCCTCTAACCACATTCTAGCATTAGAATGTCCATGTTTCATTTGGTTTGTTTGTGATTCTTGCAAGTCATGGAGGCTGAGGTGCGTGAAGAGGGAGTGAGCAACAATACCCAGCCTGCAAGAAGGGTGTTGGCCTCTTACACTATCCCCAATGCAAGAAACTGTGGGAGTAGCATACTCACTCCCAATGTTCATGCAAATAATTTTGAGTTGAAGCCTCAACTTATCACTCTGGTGCAGAACAATTGCTCCTATGGAGGAAGTCCGCTTGAAGATCCAAACCAACACTTATCCATCTTCCTCAGGATTTGTGAAACTGTCAAAACAAGTGGTGTGCATCCAGACATCTACAAGCTACTACTGTTTCCATTCTCTCTGAAGGATAAGGCCACTCAATGGCTAGAGGCATTTCCCAAAGAAAGCATCAATAATTGGGAAGACTTAGTGAGCAAATTCCTAGCCAAGTTCTATCCTCCCCAAAGGATTATCAAGCTGAAAACAGAGGTGCAAACATTCATTCAAATGGATGGAGAGTCGCTGTATGATGCCTGGGAGAGATACAAGGCCTTAATCAGGAAATGTCCCCCAGAAATGTTTAGTGAGTGGGATAGACTCCAAAACTTCTATGAAGGGTTGACTCAGAAAGCTCAAGAAGCATTAGATCATTCAGCAGGAGGCTCATTGCAGCTAATGAAGACAGTAGAGGAATCCCAAAACCTTATAGAGATGGTGGCAAACAATCAATATTTCTTTGCTCATCAAAGACAACGCAAACCAGCCCAGAGAAAGGATGTGCTGGAGCTTGAAGGTGTTGACGTTCTCTTGGCACAAAACAAACAGATGCATCAACAGCTTCAGCAACAAATAGAAATGATGGCCAAGAAAATTGATGGACTACAAGGTGTTGCAGTAAACACACAATGCCAATCTCAAACCTCACATGGGTGGAATCAATCTGAAGAAAGTTTTGGGGCATTCAATTTTGAGCAACAAAGCCCTGAGCAGGTGCAATGCATGAACAATACTTCAAGTTCATTTCAACACAATTTTCATGGTAATGCACACAAGACACCCTGGAAGACTCATTCTAATTCAAGGTGGGGTGAGCATCAGAATCAAGGACAAAGGGACTTCAACTCTGGCAGCCTCAGCAACACAAGCAACCATAACCATTCATCCAATAATACTAACCAATTCAAAAATTCACAAAACACATATCACCAACCCCATAATAACTTACAAAACCACCAGAATAACTTTTCCACAGCCACATCCCACCCACAAAGTACCCCCACAATTAATTCAGATAACTTCCAACAACAACCATCTCATTTCACACAACCACAACCAAATTCAGACTCTCAAAGAATCTCAAGTCTAGAGAAAATGATGGAGAAACTCATGAAAAATCAAGAAATGGCAAGACAAGATCAGGAAGCTGCAAGGAAAGATCAGACCCTGGCATTCAAAAACCAAGAAACCTCAATCAGAAACCTTGAGAGACACATGGGGCAAATGGCTAAGCAAATTTCAGAAATGGATGAGAAGAGAGCAAATGCCTTCCCCAATGTCACTGAAGAACACCCAAGGGACAAAGGAAAAGCCACAAAATGGGAGGAGTGCAAAGCAATCACAGTGGGAAGTGAGAAGACTATGAAGAAGGAAGCCATCAATCAGGACAAACACAACAGAGAAGTTCCACAAGAAGAGACAGAAGGGAAAAGTAAAGAGGATCTAGAAACCAAAAATGCAAAAATTTCAAAGGGATACAAGAACACCCTTGAATCACAACTACAAGAGAAGAGGGAAGGAGTGAATCCTTGTGTCCCCAAACTTCCATACCCTTAGAGGTTTAAAAAAGAAAATGAGGATAAGCAATACTCAAAATTCCTGGACATATTCAAAACACTCAGCATCAATATTCCTTTCTTGGAAGCACTTGAACAGATGCCACTATATGCCAAATTCATGAAGGAAGTGCTGACAAGGAAATGATCCCTGAAGGAAGGACAGATTGTTGAGATGACAAAGGAATGTAGTGCTATCCTCCAAAGAGAGTTGCCAGAGAAGAAAGATGATCCTGGGACTTTTTACATACCTTGCACCATAGGAAACATAACAATTGAGAAGTCATTCTGTGACCTCGGTGCAAGCATAAACTTGATGCCTTTGTGTCTAATGAGGAAACTTCAAATTTCTGAGCTGAAGTCCACACAAATAGTTCTCCAATTGGCTGACAAATCCACTAAGCAAGCACTGGGAGTTGTGGAGAATGTGTTAGTAAAAGTGGGAAAATTCTTTCTCCCTGCTGACTTTGTTATCTCAGATATAGAAGAGGACCCTAACACTCCCATCATCCTGGGAAGGCCTTTCCTAGCTACGGGCAGAGCATTGATAGATGTGGAAAAAGGAGAATTGTTGCTGAGAGTGCATGATGAACATTTAGCATTCCATGTTTTTAAAACCTTGCATGAACCCACTCAAGAAGAAGATTGTACAGAGGATAAAGCCAGGGATCAAAGCTTGAAAGAGGCATTCAATGAGTTAACTCCAAGACTTCCAAATCCATGCTTCAAAGAAGTATAGATGGTGTAACAGACCAAAGAAATCAAGGAGGAACTAGATCCAAAACCCCCAAATGGGAGCCTCAACACTCCAGATAAAGAACCACCAAGGAATGAATTATCTCCTGAGAAAGAAAAGAAGAAAAGGCCAAGAGGGTGGAGAAACAAGAAAACCCCTACTGAAGGCTTTTCACCAGGGGATAAAGTGGTGTTAAACACCCAACCAATAAAGGTGACTCCACAATTATCTGAATACTACATTGTGAACCGGGTCCTTTCACTTGAACACGTAGAGATCATCAAAGATGAGACTGGAAGGAAGTTCACAATAAGAGGTGAAAAGCTGAGGCACTATGATTTTCAACCCCCATAATCAAAGGATAAGATGTCAAGCTAGTGACAATAAAGAAGCGCTTGTTGGGAGGCAACCCAACCTGAGGTAGTTTTCTTTTCATAGCTTTTTCAATAAAAATGTTGAATAATTGGTATGCATTGCAAGGAGCTAAGTTTGGTGTTGCACACCAAAACAATTTAAGGGAGAATGAAAGATTCTAAGTTTGGTGTTCCACCAAAAATCTCATTTAAAAACACATTCTCACCTCTTGCATAATGCTAGCTCTAAGCAATCAAACAAATTATCCAACTATTTAACTGCTTTCTAGCTTTAATTCCATAACCTTTAGCAAGGACACAAGGTTTCACATATGGTTAACTTGTTGCATTAGAGACAGTGGCAAGCAATTAAGTTTGGTGTCCCCAACACCTAAATAAATCTAAGAGCCACACTCAATTTATGCATACTAACCATGTAATTAAGGGCTTGAGAAGCAAGCAACTTTGAGAATTATGCAAGACATGAGTCAACAATTGAAGATATTGTGCATCTTAACTCAAAGAAAGCACAGCAGAAGGAAAAATCAAAGGGCTGCAACTTCAAAGGTTGTATCTAAACTTAATCCTTGCTGCTGTGAATTGTTTTGAACATGGAAACCATTATATATCCTGCTAAAGTGTTTATCTAGTTGCAAGTGAAATTGTTTGATTATGTATGCTAAATCTGCATATTGCTTGTCATCCATCACCGAGCTGAATTTTGTGTTGTTTCCCACATGCTTGAATAAAAGAGAATTGTTTGAATTGGAAAGTAAATATCCAATGTTGCATGAGTTAGAATGGAAGTTAATGGTGGTGTATATGTTTGATTAAATGCATAACTCATGAAATAATTACTGCATAATATAATTTTCATTGAAATGTGAGCTAGCTTGCTGTTATAAAGGTTCTTATCAATAAAGAAAAACCCTTGAGAACAAAAGAAAATAAAACAGAAAGAAAAGGAAGAAGAAAAAGCCAATGTGGCAAGAAAAACAAAGAATAAAGGCTGGACACCAATAGCTTGGACCCTAGGACACATGCCTGTGATGTTCTTGTACTAGGATATGCTTGGATAAGTAAATTCTAAGGGGTATTTTAAAATCCGGTCACTTAGATCAACTGATTTGGGATGGCCAATTGAAAGTCCACAATAAAGAGCAACTTAGATACAGAACATTTAGTTATCCAAAGAGATGCTGGGCATCAATGATCCTAGGAAGAAATAGTGAGCCATGTGTCTGTGGTGGAAAGATGTTGAGTAAAAATAAAGCCAAAGGCTACTACTGCAACATTAGACACCAAGCCTCCAAAAGAATAATAAGCTTGTTAAGCAACATGAGAAAAGAAAAGTTAGCAAGGGAGCAAATAAAGAGTAAACCTTATAACAGCAATTTTAGTAAGCCTTTGAGGAAAAATGTGTATTATGTAACAGCAACAATAATTGAGTTATCATTGTCTGCATAAAAACTCCATAAATCAAGTTCTGCTATATGCCTAATAAGGATATGTTTGCTATTCTTGTTCATTTCATTTTCTCTTAGTTTTGATGCTTGCTTGGGGACAAGCAAGATTTAAGTTTGGTGTTGTGATGACAAGTCATCATATACCCATTTTTCAAGCTAATTTCACTTGTTTTATTAGTCTTTATGCACTTTCTTGCATCCTAAGTAAGTGATTTGGAATGAAAATGCATAACTTTTTTAAATCAAGCAACTACCATTAAATTGATGCTAAATCATAAGGTTTGAGCAAGAATTAATTGATTTTTAATGAATTATAAACCTTGTGAATTTAGAGGTACTTTGAGTGGTTGTTTTGGTTTCTTGAAGGTGAAGAAAAGAAGAAAAGAGAAAGCGTGGCCGAAGAGAGAAGAAGTGTGGTGCATAAAAGGAGGAATGTAAGCATTGCCCTCCACAAGGGCACACTGCCCTCTAGGACGGCAACATAAGGAAACAAGCCTTGAGAGGCAACACTGCCCTGCCCGCAACAAGGGCAGAGCACAAATTGATGCCATGGATCAAGGAGAGCAAAAACACTGCCCTGCCCTCCTCAAGGGCAATATCGGGCTCACCAAAGGAAGAAATTCAAAGAAAAAGCTCACCAATGCTTGCCACAAGAATCGAACACAGCACCATGAGGAAACAAGAAACTAGGCCTTAGTTTAGTGCCAAGAAAACCAAGAAAAATGAGTAGCGTGTGCATTGACCAAGTTTCGAACTTGGAACTTCACTTTTGGAAACACTGCCCTGCCCTCCGCGAGGGCAGGGCAGCATTTTATGGTGCATGATGAGCGGATAATTTGTACGCTTTTTGGCATTGTTTTTAGTATGTTTTTAGTATCTTTTAGTTAGTTTTTAGTATATTTTTATTAGTTTTTAATTAAAATTCACTTTTCTGGACTTTACTATGAGTTTGTGTGTTTTTCTGTGATTTCAGGTATTTTCTGACTGAAATTAAGGGTCCTGAGCAAAAATCTGATCCAGAGACTGAAAAGGACTGCAGATGCTGTTGGATTCTGACCTCCCTGCACTCGAAGTGGATTTTCTGGAGTTACAGAAGCCCAATTGGCGCGCTCTCAATGGCATTGAAAAGTAGACATCCTGGGCTTTCCAGCAATATATAATAGTCCATACTTTGCCCAAGATTTGATGGCCCAAACCGGCGCTCAAAGTCACCTATAGAAATTCCAGCGTTAAACGCCGGAACTGGCATAAAATTTGGAGTTAAACGCCCAAACTGGCATGAAAGCTGGCGTTTAACTCCAGAAAAGGTCTCTACACGAAATTCCTTCATTGCTCAGCCCAAGCACACACCAAGTGGGCCCGGAAGTGGATTTTTCTATCATTTACTCATTTCTGTAAACCTTAGGACACTAGTTTACTACTTATAGGATCTTTTGACATTGTATCCGTACCTTATGACCTCATAACATTTCTTACACGTTTCTTTCCACAGTATGAGCCTCTAAACCCCATGGTTGGGGGTGAGGAGCTCTGCTGTGTCTTGATGGATTAATGCAATTACTACTGTTTCTTATTCAATCATGCTTGCTTCGATTCTAAGATAACACTTGTTCTTAATCCGGATGAATGTGATGATCCGTGACAATCATCATCATTCTCAACTATGAACATGTGCCTGACAACCACCTCTGTTCTATCTTAGATTGAGTAGTTATCTCTTGGGTTCTTTAATCGGAATCTTCGTGGTATAAGCTAGAACTGATGGCGGCATTCAAGAGAATCCGGAAGGTCTAAACCTTGTCTGTGGTATTCTGAGTAGGATTCAATGACTGGATGACTGTGACGTGCTTCAAACTCCTGAGGGCGGGGCGTTAGTGACAGACGCAAAAGAATCACTGGATTCTATTCCGGCCTGATTGAGAACCGACAGATGATTAGCCTATGCTGTGACAGAGCATCAGGGACGTATTTTCACTGAGAGGATGGGAGGTAGCCACTGACAATGGTGAAACCCTACATACAGCTTGCCATGGAAGGAGCCTTGCGTGTTTGATGAAGAAGACAGTAGGAAAGCAGAGATTCAGAAGATGGAGCATCTCCAAACCTCAACCCATTCTCCATTACTGCAATACAAGTAACCATTTCATGTTCTTTTGCTTTTTACAATCAATCCTGATAATTTCTGATATCCTGACTAAGATTTACAAGATAACCATAGCTTGCTTCAAGCTGACAATCTCCGTGGGATCGACCCTTGCTCACGCAAGGTATTACTTGGACGACCCAGTGCACTTGCTGGTTAGTTGTGCGGGATTGCAAAAGTGTTATTGCAATTTCGTGCACCAAGTTTTTGGCGCCGTTGCCGGGGATTGTTCAAGTTTGGACAACTGACGGCTTATCTTGTTGCTTAGATTAGGACTGTTTCATTTTGTTGGTTTAGAGTCTTTTAGTTGAGTCTAGTTTCATATTTTAAGTTTGGTGTCAATTGCATGTTGTTGTTTTTCTTTTGATTTTCGAATTTTTCTTGTTCTTAGTCCCTTTTTGATTCACAAAAGTTCTAAGTTTGGTGTCCTCTTTGTGTTTTTCCTTTAAAATTTTCGAAAAAATTAGTGTTTGATTTTCTAAAATTTTAAGTTTGGTGTCTTTTTGTGTTTTTCTCTTTCCTCTTTTTAAGAATCAAATCTTTTTCATAAAAATTTTTCAATCATATCTTTTTAATTGCTGTTTTCAAAATCTTTTTTTTTACTAATTGATTCAGTTCTCAATTTGCTTTGATCTCATTTTCCCTTTGATTTTCGAATTTTTTTTTATTTTATTTTCCTTTTGTTTTATTTTATTTTATTTTAATTTCTTCGGTTATTTCAAAAAAAATAAAAATAAAAATAAGCAAAATTTATCTCTTTGCAATCATTACCATTTCCCTTTTGTCCATCATGGACTTAAGTGGAATTGATCAGTCCAGAAGGACTCTGGGGTCATATGCTAACCCCATTACAGCTGCATATGGGAGTAGCATCTGCACGCCCCCCATCAAAGCAAGCAGCTTTGAGCTAAATCCTCAACTCATTATCATAGTGCAGCAAAATTGCCAGTATTCCGGTCTTCCACAGGAAGAACCTACTGAGTTTCTGGCACAGTTCTTACAAATTGCTGACACAGTACATGATAAAGAGGTAGATCAGGATGTCTACAGACTATTACTGTTTCCATTTGCTGTAAAAGATCAAGCCAAAAGGTGGTTGAATAACCAACCTACAGCAAGCATAAAGACATGAAAACAGTTGTCAGACAAATTCCTGAATCATTTTTACCCTCCAAAGAGGATGACACAGCTGAGGCTGGACATCCAAGGCTTTAAACAAGAGGATAATGAATCCCTTTACAATGCCTGGGAGAGGTATAGAGGTATGCTAAGAAAATGTCCCTCTGAAATGTTTTCAGAGTGGGTCCAGTTAGACATTTTCTACTATGGGCTTACAGAGAAAGCTCAGATGTCTTTAGACCACTCAGCTGGTGGATCTATACACATGAGGAAGACAATTGAAGAAGCTCAAGAGCTTATAGACACTGTTGCTAGAAACCAATATTTGTACTCTAGCAATGAGTTCTCTCCGGAAGAGGAAGTCATGACAGTAGTCACTGACTCTAATCCTCAAGAACAGATAATGGAGCTTAATCAACAACTACTCCTGATGACAGAACAATTAGCAGAATTTAAAGAGATGCTCCATGAAACTAAAGTTGCTAATAAGAGCATAGAACTACAGTTGAATCAAGCAAAACAGCAAATATCTAAACAAATAACAGAGGAGTGTCAAGCAGTTCGATTGAGGAGTGGAAAGACCTTGAATAACACTGTTCAAAAGAGTAAAAAGCCAAACAAGGAACAAGTGACAGAGGACAACCAAACCTCTATAAAAAATCCCTCTGAGGACAATAAGAGCCCAGAGAGGAATATTGGCGTTCAAACGCCAGAAAGGGAAGGAAAACAGGCGTTAAACGCCCATTCCTTGCCCAGTTCTGGCGTTCAAACGCCAGAAAAGGGGGAAAAGTTGGCGTTAAACGCCCATTTTCCACCCAATTCTGGCGTCCAAACGCCAAGGGAGGATCAGACACCTGAGAGTGCTGACAGTAATCCCTCTAAAAAGGCTTCTTCAACCACTTCTGTAAGGAATAAACCTGCAGCATCTAAGGTTGAAGAATATCAAGCCAAGATGCCTTATCCTCAGAAACTCCGCAAAGCGGAACAGGATAAGCAATTTGCCCGCTTTGCAGACTATTTAAGGACTCTTGAAATAAAGATTCCGTTTGCAGAGGCACTTGAGCAAATACCTTCTTATGCTAAGTTCATGAAGGAAATCTTAAGTCATAAGAAGGATTGGAGAGAAACTGAAAAAGTGTTTCTCACTGAAGAATGCAGTGCAGTCATTCTAAAAAGCTTACCAGAAAAGCTTCAAGATCCTGGAAGCTTTCTGATACCATGCACATTAGAAGGCACTTGCACCAAGACAGCCCTATGTGATCTTGGAGCAAGTATCAATTTAATACCTGCATCCACTATCAGAAAGCTTGGGTTGATTGGAGAAGTCAAACCAACCAGGATATGCCTCCAACTTGCTGATGGCTCTATTAAACACCCATCAGGCATAATAGAGGACATGATTGTCAAGGTTGGGCCATTTGCCTTTCCAACTGACTTTGTGGTGCTGGAAATGGAGGAGCACAAGAGTGCAACTCTCATTCTAGGAAGACCTTTCCTAGCAACTGGACGAACTCTCATTGATGTACAAAAGGGGGAAGTAACCTTGAGAGTCAATGAGGATGAGTTCAAGTTGAATGCTGTAAAAGCTATGCAGCATCCAGACACACCAGAGGACTGCATGGGCGCTGACATTATTGACTCTCTGGTAGAAGAGATCAATATGGCTGAAAGCCTAGAATCAGAGCTTGAGGACATCTTCAAAGATGCTCAAACTGATCAGGAAGAGCCAGAGGAAGTAAGGGAATTTTCGAAAATTCCTCAAGAGGAGGATAAGCCTCCTAAGCCTGAACTCAAACCACTACCATCATCCCTGAAATATGCATTTCTGGGAGAGGGTGACACTTTTCCAGTGATTATAAGCTCTGCTTTAAATCCACAGGAAGAGGAAGCACTGATTAAAGTGCTAAGGACACACAAGACAGCTCTTGGGTGGTCCATAAGTGATCTCAAGGGCATTAGTCCAGCTAGATGCATGCACAAAATCCTGTTGGAGGATAATGCCAAACCAGTGGTCCAACCACAGAGGAGGCTAAATCCTGCCATGAAGGAGGTGGTGCAGAAAGAGGTCACTAAATTACTAGAGGCTGGGATTATTTATCCTATTTCTGATAGCCCCTGGGTGAGCCCTGTCCAAGTTGTTCCTAAAAAGGGAGGCATGACAGTGGTTCATAATGAAAAAAATGAACTGGTTCCTACAAGGACAGTCACAGGGTGGCGTATGTGTATTGACTACAGAAGGCTCAATACAGCCACCAGAAAGGATCATTTTCCTTTACCATTCATAGACCAAATGCTAGAAAGACTAGCTGGTCATGACTATTACTGCTTTTTGGATGGCTATTCAGGCTACAACCAGATTGCAGTGGATCCCCAGGACCAAGAGAAAACAGCATTTACTTGCCCTTCTGGCGTGTTTGCCTATAGGAGAATGCCTTTTGGTCTGTGCAATGCACCTGCAACCTTTCAGAGGTGCATGCTCTCTATCTTCTCAGATATGGTAGAGAAATTTCTGAAAGTCTTCATGGATGACTTTTCAGTATATGGAGACTCATTTAGCTCCTGTCTTAATCACCTAGCACTTGTCTTGAAAAGGTGCCAAGAGACTAACCTGGTTTTAAACTGGGAGAAATGTCATTTTATGGTGACTGAAGGAATTGTCCTTGGGCACAAAATTTCAAGCAGGGGAATAGAGGTGGATAAGGCAAAGGTAGAGGTAATTGAAAAATTACCACCACCTGCCAATGTTAAGGCAATTAGAAGCTTTCTGGGGCATGCAGGATTCTATAGAAGGTTTATCAAGGATTTTTCGAAAATTGCAAAACCTTTAAGTAACCTGCTAGCTGCTGACACGCCATTTGTGTTTGACACACAGTGTTTGCAGGCATTTAAGACCCTGAAAGCTAAACTGGTCACAGCACCAGTCATCTCTGCACCAGATTGGGCATTACCATTTGAATTAATGTGTGATGCCAGTGATCATGCCATTGGTGCAGTGTTGGGACAAAGGCATAACAAACTTCTGCATGTCATTTATTATGCTAGCCGTGTTCTAAATGATGCACAGAAGAATTACACAACCACAGAAAAAGAATTACTTGCAGTGGTCTATGCCATTGACAAGTTTAGATCCTACTTAGTGGGATCAAAGGTGATTGTGTACACTGACCATGCTGCTCTTAAATACTTACTCACAAAGCAGGATTCAAAACCCAGGCTTATAAGATGGGTGTTGCTTCTGCAAGAGTTTGATATAGAAATAAGAGACAGAAAAGGGACAGAGAACCAAGTAGCTGATCATCTGTCCAGAATAGAACCAGTAGCTGGGGCGTCCCTCCCTTCTACTGAGATCTCTGAGACTTTCCCAGATGAGCAACTCTTTGCCATCCAGGAAGCTCCATGGTTTGCAGACATTGCAAATTATAAAGCTGTAAGGTTCATACCCAAGGAGTACAGCAGTGTGCAAAGAAAGAAATTAATTTCAGATGCCAAGTATTACCTTTGGGATGAACCATATCTCTTTAAGAGATGTGCTGACGGAGTGATCCGCAGATGTGTACCCAGAGAAGAAGCACAAAGGATCCTATGGCACTGCCATGGATCACATTATGGAGGACATTTTGGAAGTGAGCGAACAGCCACTAAAGTTCTCCAGTGCGGCTTCTACTGGCCTACTCTCTACAAAGATTCCCGAGAGTTTGTGCGTAACTGTGACAGTTGCCAAAGAGCTGGTAACCTGCCTCACGGATATGCCATGCCTCAACAAGGGATATTAGAGATAGAATTGTTTGATGTATGGGGAATTGATTTCATGGGTCCATTCCCACCATCATACTCAAACACTTATATTCTGGTGGCAGTGGATTATGTATCTAAGTGGGTAGAAGCAATTGCTACACCCACTAATGATACCAAAACCGTACTGAAATTCCTCCAGAAAAACATTTTCAGCAGGTTTGGCGTCCCCAGAGTGCTAATCAGTGATGGGGGCACTCATTTCTGCAATAAACAGCTATACTCTGCTATGGTTAGATATGAAATCAGCCATAAAGTGGCAACTCCGTATCATCCACAGACAAATGGGCAAGCTGAAGTCTCTAACAGAGAGCTAAAAAGAATCCTAGAACGGACTGTGATAGCCCGGAGAAAGGATTGGGCAAAGAGCTTGGATGATGCTCTGTGGGTATACAGAACAGCATTCAAGACTCCTATAGGAACCTCTCCATACCAACTGGTGTATGGGAAGGCCTGTCATTTGCCTGTGGAACTGGAACATAAAGCCTACTGGGCAACCAGATTCCTAAACATGGATGCACAGTTAGCTGGTGAAAAAAGATTGCTCCAGTTAAATGAGCTAGAGGAGTTTAGACTCAATGCCTTTGAAAATGCAAAAATTTATAAGGAAAAGGCAAAGAAATGGCATGACAAGAAGTTGTCAACCAGAGTCTTTGAGCCAGGACAAAAAGTTCTGCTCTTCAACTCTAGGCTCAAATTGTTTCCAGGGAAACTCAAATCCCGATGGAGGGGTCCGTATGTGATTACAGGAGTCTCACCATATGGGTATGTTGAGCTTCAGGATACTGATTCTGACAAAAAGTTCATTGTTAATGGACAGAGAATCAAGCATTATCTTGAAGGCAATTTTGAGCAGGAGTGCTCAAAACTGAGACTTGAGTGATTCTCAGTGAAAGTCCAGCTAAAGACAGTAAAGAAGCGCTTGCTGGGAGGCAACCCAGTCATTAGGAAGTTGTATGAATTGTTCTTACAGAGGCAAGTATCAAAAATGAAGGAATTCACAGAGTTACAGAAGGATTCAGCTCAAAAAGCAGAGAAAATGAGCTTACTGGCGAAAAAACGCCAGTAAGGGGCATTTTAGGCGTTAAACGCCAGAATGGGTATCATTCTGGGCGTTTAACGCCAGTAATGGTACCATTTTGGGCGTTAAACGCCAGAATGGGCACCATTCTGGGCGTTTAACGCCAGGTGTGCAGCATCCTGGGCGTTTTGGAAAAACGCCCAGTGACAAAGGATTTCTGGCGTTTAACGCCAGCCAGGGCACCTGGCTGGGCGTTAAACGCCCAAAAGGGGCAACAAATGGGCGTTAAACGCCAGAATGGGTGCCATTCTGGGCGTTTAACGCCAGAAAGGTGGGGGGACCACATTTTTGTTTTCAACTCAAATTTTTTCAAACTTTCCTCTTTTTAACCATACTCTTCTACATAAATGCACTTCAACCTTTCATCATTCACTTTCAAATCTTCACAAATCAAAACCATTCTTCAAATCTATTTCAAATTAATCACAAATCTTCTTCAAAAATTCACCCTTTTCTCAATTTCTTTTCATATCTTCTCAAATCTCCTTTCAAATTTTTATTTTTTCGAAATCTCTTCTCCCCTCCCTTATAAATTCACGTTTGGAACCCCCTTTACCCACACCATTCGAATTTCCTCTTTCTCTCTCTCTTCTTCTTTCTTTTCTTTTGCTTGAGGACAAGCAAACCTCTAAGTTTGGTGTGCTTTTCCGTGATCACTAAGCCAAGATTCATCAATATCATGGCTCCTAAGGGAAAACAAACCAATTTAAGAGGCAAGAAAGAGAATAATCCAAAGAATCTTTGGAATCAAGAGAAGTTCTTAACCAAAGAACATGAAGACCATTATCACAAAATAATGGGTCTGAGGTCAGTGATCCCGGAAGTGAAATTTGATCTGAAAGAAGATGATTATCCGGGGATCCAAGAGCAAATTCGAAACAGAGGATGGGAAGTTCTAACCAATCCTGAGACAAAGGTTGGAAGGAATATGGTTCAGGAATTCTACTCAAATCTGTGGCTAACAGATAAGCAGAGAATGACTGGAACTGCTTACCATACCTATAGAACCATGGTCAGAGGGAAAGTTATATACTTCCATCTGGACAAAATAAGAGAAATCTTCAAGTTGCCTCAACTGCAAGATGATCCTAATTCCTTTAATAGGAGGATGGTGAGAGTAGATAAGGGGTTGGATCAAGTTCTAGAGGACATATGCCTCCCTGGAACTAAGTGGATAACCAATTCTAAGGGTGTCCCAAACCAACTCAAGAGGGGAGACCTCAAACCAATTGCAAGAGGTTGGCTAGACTTCATTGGGCGCTCCATATTGCCCACTAGCAACCGTTCTGAGGTCACCATCAAGAGAGCAGTGATGATTCATTGCATTATGCTTGGAAAAGAGGTGGAGGTCCATCATGTGATTGCTTGTGAGATCTACACAATTGCAAATAAGAATTCCACTGAAGCCAAATTGGCTTATCCAAGCTTGATTTCCTTGCTCTGTAAAGAGGCTGGGGTGAAGATGGGAGTAGATGAGTTCATACCCATTGAACACCCAATCACCAAGAAGTCAATGGAAGGACTAGTGCAAGACAACTCCATCAAGAGGAGGGCGCAGGAATTCCTCCCTGAATTCCCAAGAATTGACTACTGGTCCAGCCTAGAAGCATCTATCACCAAGTTGCAAGAAACTATGGAGCAACTGAAGGAAGAACAGCAGAATCAGAACTGCATGCTCTGCAAATTGCTGAAGGAACAAGAGAAGCAGGGGCGTGAAATTCAAGAGATGAAACGCCAAAAGTTGTCCTCTCAAGCTGAGGGAGCATCCACTTCTCAAAATCAAGGTTGTTGAGTCCTAACTCTGTGAAAACCTCTATCATTAGGAGCCTATTTTTTTCGTTTTTCTTGTCTTACTTTCTATTTTTATTTTTAGTCTCATCTTATATCTATATTGGAGTCTTGTTCTTAGTTCATAATTAATAAAATTTAAGTTTATGCCTTAAAGCTATGAATGTCCTATGAATCCATCACCTCTCTTAAAAGAAAAATGCTTTAATCACAAAAGAACAAGAAGTACAGGGTTTCGAAATTTATCTCTGAAACTAGTTGAATTAGTTTCATGTGGTGACAATACTTTTTGTTTTCTGAATGAATGCTTGAACAGTGCATATGTCTTTTGAATTTGTTGCTTTGAGAATGTTAAAATTGTTGGCTCTTGAAAGAATGAGGAGAAAGAGAACTGTTATTGAGGATCTGAAAAATCATCAATTTGATTCTTGAAGCAAGAAAAAGCAGTGAATACAAAAAAAAAATTTCGAAAAAAAAAGAAAAGAGAAGAAAAAAAAAAGAGAAAAAGAAAGAAAAAGAAGGAAATAAAGTTGTGATCCAAGGCAAAAGAGTGTGCTTAAGAACCCTGGACACCTCTAATTGGGGACTTTAGCAAAGCTGAGTCACAATCAAAAAAGGTTCACCCAATTATGTGTCTGTGGCATGTATGTATCCGGTGGTAATACTGGAAAACAGAGTGCTTTGGGCCACAGCCAAGACTCATACACTAGCTATGTTCAAGAATCATCATACTTAACTAGGAGAATCAATAACACTATCTGAGTTCTGAGTTCTTATAGATGCCAATCATTCTGAACTTCAAAGGATAGAGTGAGATGCCAAAACTGTTCGGAGGCAAAAAGCTACTAGTCCCGCTCATCTAATTGGAGCTATGTTTCTTTGATATTTTGGAGTCTATAGTATATTCTCTTCTTTTTATCCTATTTTGATTTTCAGTTGCTTGGGGACAAGCAACAATTTAAGTTTGGTGTTGTGATGAGCGGATAATTTGTACGCTTTTTGGCATTGTTTTTAGTATGTTTTTAGTATCTTTTAGTTAGTTTTTAGTATATTTTTATTAGTTTTTAATTAAAATTCACTTTTATGGAATTTACTATGAGTTTGTGTGTTTTTCTGTGATTTCAGGTATTTTCTGACTGAAATTAAGGGTCCTGAGCAAAAATCTGATCCAGAGACTGAAAAGGACTGCAGATGCTGTTGGACTCTGACCTCCCTGCACTCGAAGTGGATTTTCTGGAGCTACAAAAGCCCAATTGGCGCGCTCTCAACGGCATTGGAAAGTAGACATCCTGGGATTTCCAGCAATATATAATAGTCCATACTTTGCCCAAGATTTGATGGCCCAAACCGGCGCTCAAAGTCACCTACAGAAATTCCAGCGTTAAACGCTGGAACTGGCATAAAATTTGGAGTTAAACGCCCAAACTGGCATGAAAGCTGGCGTTTAACTCCAGAAAAGGTCTCTACACGAAATTCCTTCATTGCTCAGCCCAAGCACACACCAAGTGGGCCCGGAAGTGGATTTTTCTGTCATTTACTCATTTCTGTAAACCTTAGGACACTAGTTTACTACTTATAGGATCTTTTGACATTGTATCCGTACCTTATGACCTCATAACATTTCTTACACGTTTCTTTCCACAGTATGAGCCTCTAAACCCCATGGTTGGGGGTGAGGAGCTCTGCTGTGTCTTGATGGATTAATGCAATTACTACTGTTTCTTATTCAATCATGCTTGCTTCGATTCTAAGATAACACTTGTTCTTAATCCGGATGAATGTGATGATCCGTGACAATCATCATCATTCTCAACTATGAACATGTGCCTGACAACCACCTCTGTTCTATCTTAGATTGAGTAGTTATCTCTTGGGTTCTTTAATCGGAATCTTCGTGGTATAAGCTAGAACTGATGGCGGCATTCAAGAGAATCCGGAAGGTCTAAACCTTGTCTGTGGTATTCTGAGTAGGATTCAATGACTGGATGACTGTGACGTGCTTCAAACTCCTGAGGGCGGGGCGTTAGTGACAGACGCAAAAGAATCACTGGATTCTATTCCGGCCTGATTGAGAACCGACAGATGATTAGCCTATGCTGTGACAGAGCATTAGGGACGTATTTTCACTGAGAGGATGGGAGGTAGCCACTGACAATGGTGAAACCCTACATACAGCTTGCCATGGAAGGAGCCTTGCGTGTTTGATGAAGAAGACAGTAGGAAAGCAGAGATTCAGAAGATGGAGCATCTCCAAACCTCAACCCATTCTCCATTACTGCAATACAAGTAACCATTTCATGTTCTTTTGCTTTTTACAATCAATCCTGATAATTTCTGATATCCTGACTAAGATTTACAAGATAACCATAGCTTGCTTCAAGCTGACAATCTCCGTGGGATCGACCCTTGCTCACGCAAGGTATTACTTGGACGACCCAGTGCACTTGCTGGTTAGTTGTGCGGGATTGCAAAAGTGTTATTGCAATTTCGTGCACCAGTGCACAGCCAGCGCACCATTCTGGCGCACCAAGGGAAGGCAGGGCAGCATCCTGACGCACCAAGCACGCACGCAACGAGGGCTGCACGCACCATTTCCTGCTCTGCCCTCCACAAGGGCAAGGCAACCTCCTGGGAGCTACTTTCTTCATGGGCTAAAATTGGATTAAAAATCCAATAAAATTCATTTCTTCACCAAATCAAAAGCCCATCCAAATCCTAAGATCCAAGAATAGAAAGTGTATAAATAGGAGATAGTTTGATGTAATTAGGACCCTTTTCTTCACTTTTGAACTTTGATCTTTCTTTTGAGCTTTGAATCTTCTTTTTTATTTTTGAACTTTGGAACTTCTCTTGGTGACTTCACTGAGATTTTAGAGAATTAGGGAGGAGAATTGATCTTTCTTCTTCCTCGTTCTTGCTTGAGCAATTTTACTTTTCTTGTCTTGAGTTTTGGGTGTGAAGAATTGAGGAAATTCTGTCTCAATCTCTATTCAAAATCTCTTTAATTCCTCTTCTGCATAATTGAGTTGAATTTCATTTCCTTTACTGCTTCTTCTTTAAATTCTTGTCAATTGCTTTGTGAACTTGGATCTGGGAAGGCAATTGAGATCTAGACTTTGCTTTCTAGTCTCTTGAGTCCTGAGATCCCATTTTCCTTTTTGGTTCTTCTGTGAACCCTGCTGTAATTTAATTTCATTTCCTGTTTGAATTGTAGTTACTTCCAATTCATCTCCTGCTTTATTAATTGTTGCAATTTACTTTCCCTTGCTAAAATTCTGAATTCCCAATCCTCAACTCCCCTTTTCCTTTCAAGCAATTTACATTTCTTGCATTTTAAGTTACTGCAATTTACATTCCTTGCACTTTAAGTTTCAGTCATTTACTTTCTTGTTCTTTAAGATTCAGCAAATTTACTTTCCTGCTCTTTAATTTACTGCAATTCTCCCCTCTCCCTTTACATTCCAAGCAATTTAGCTTCTGTTAAAGATAAACCACTCAACTAATATTTGATTCGCTTGACTAGATCAACCACTAAACTAAAATTGCTCAATCCTTCAATCCCTGTGGGATCGACCTCACTCCCGTGAGTTTTATTACTTGATGCGACCCGGTACACTTGCCGGTGAGTTTTGTGTTGGATCGTTTTCCACACATCAGCATGTCGGCAGCTTTCCATGCAAAGAGATCAACATTATCTCGTAGGAACCATATTAGTGATTCCTTTGTGTCTCCTTTCAGGATCGTGCCAATATTAGTTGTTTTATCTGAGGTGTATCCGATCTGGACTCTTTCTACTTCTCCTTCGGGTCGTGGTCGGAATTCTTCTCACCTTTGAACTCTACCGAGCTCGATTGTGTGGAACTCTCCTCCTTCACCTCGGAGGTTTAGGCTTTCGTTATAACAGCGACGTGCCATCTTTTGATCTGCCTTTATTGTAGCTATCCCTTCCGCAGTTGGGAATTTCATACTTAGATGTGGAGTTGAAACTATTACGCCGAGTTGATTTAACGTTGTCCGACCTATTAAGGCATTGTAGGTTGAGCTTACGTTGACCACGATGTAGTCTATCTTGAGTGTTCTGGATTGGTTCCCCTTTTCGAAGTTGTATGCAGCGATACGTATCCCAGCGGTTGAACTGGGGCATCTCCTAGTCCGAACAGGCTGTTCGGGTACGCTCTTAGCTATTTTTCTTCTAGACCGAGTTTGTCGAAGGCAGTTTTGAATAAGATGTCGGCAGAGCTTCCCTGGTCAATTAGTGTACGGTGAAGGTTGGCGTTTGCCAGTATGATCGTAATGACCATGGGGTCGTCATGTCCCGAGATGATTCCGGATGCGTCTTCCTTGGTAAACGTGATTGCTGGGATGTCTGGGGCTTCTTTTTTTCCTTCGATGTTGTACACCCTTTTGAGGTGTCGCTTACGAGATGATTTGGAGATTCCTCCTCCAGCAAATCCACCGTGTATTATGAGAACGTGTCTTTCCGGTGTGCGAGGTGATCGTTCAGATCGTCCAACATCCTCATCCCTTCTTCTTTTTCTTGGTTCGTCATCCCGATTAGCCAAAAACCGATCTAGTTTTCCTTCTCTTACTAGTTTTTCTATGACGTTTTTCAAGTCAAAGCATTCATTGGTGGAATGCCCTCGAAGTCGGTGATATTCACAGTATTCATTCTGATTTCCTCCTCCTCTTTTGCTTTTAAGTGGCCGAGCTGGAGGGATTTTCTCTGTATGGCTGGTGCACGAAATTGTGATCATCAATGGCGTCATCAACATGGTATGCGCAATTGCAATCTCAACTCTTTATCACAACTTCGCACAACTAACCAGCAAGTGCACTGGGTCGTCCAAGTAATAAACCTTACGCGAGTAAGGGTCGATCCCACGGAGATTGTTGGTATGAAGCAAGCTATGGTCATCTTGTAAATCTCAGTCAGGCAGATTCAAATGGTTATGGATGATATATGAATAAAACATAAAGATAGAGATACTTATGTATTTCATTGGTGAGAATTTCAGATAAGCGAATGGAGATGTTTTGTCCCTTCCGTCTCTCTGCTTTCCTACTGTCTTCATCCAATCCTTCTTACTCCTTTCCATAGCAAGCTGTATGTTGGGCATCACCGTTGTCAGTGGCTACAGTCCCGTCCTCTCAGTGAAAATGTTCAACGTACCCTGTCACGGCACGGCTAATCATCTGTCGGTTCTCAATCAGGTTGGAATAGAATCCATTGATTCTTTTGCGTCTGTCACTAACGCCCAACCTTCAGGAGTTTGAAGCTCGTCACAGTCATTCAATCATTGAATCCTACTCAGAATACCACAGACAAGGTTTGAACCTTCCGGATTCTCTTGAATTCCGCCATCAATTCTAGCTTATACCACGAAGATTCCGGTTAAAGAACCCAAGAGATAAACATTAGAGCCTTGTTTGCTTGTAGAACAGAAGTGGTTGTCAGGCACGCGTTCATAAGTGAGAATGATGATGAGCGTCACATAATCATTACATTCATCAAGTTCTTGAGTGCGAATGAATATCTTGGAATAAGAACAAGCTGAATTGAATAGAAGAACAATAGTAATTGCATTAATACTCGAGGTACAGCAGAGCTCCACACCTTAATCTATGGTGTGTAGAAACTCCACCGTTGAAAATACATAAGAACAAGGTCTAGGCATGGCCGTGAGGCCAGCCCCCAAAATGTGATCAAAAGATTCAATGATCTAAAGATGATCTAAGATCCAAAGATACGAATACAATAGCAAAAGGTCCTATATGTAGAGAACTAGTAGCCTAGGGTTTACAGAAATGAGTAAATGACATAAAAATCCACTTTCGGGCCCACTTGGTGTGTGCTTGGGCTGAGCATTGAAGCATTTTCGTGTAGAGACTTTTCTTGGAGTTAAACGCCAGTTTTTGTGCCAGTTTGGGCGTTTAACTCCAATTCTTGTGCCAGTTCCAGCGTTTAACGCCGGGCAGTTTTGAGCTGATTTGGAATGCCGGTTTGGGTCATCAAATCTTGAGCAAAGTATAAACTATTATATATTGCTGGAAAGCCCAGGATGTCTACTTTCCAACGCCGTTGAGAACGTGTCAATTGGGCTTCTGTAGCTCTAGAAAATCTATTTCGAGTGCAGGAAGGTCAGAATCCAACAGCATCTGCAGTCCTTTTCAGCCTCTGAATCAGATTTTTGCTCAGGTCCCTCAATTTCAGCCAGAAAATACCTGAAATCACAGAAAAACACACAAACTCATAGTAAAGTCCAGAAAAGTGAATTTTAACTAAAAACTAATAAAAATATACTAAAAACTAACTAAAACATACTAAAAACATACTAAAAACAATGCCAAAAAGCGTATAAATTATCCGCTCATCAATGGCAGACTTCTTTGTAAACATCTACCAAGGATACCCTAGGAGGAGTATAGTTATGATATTTTTTGATTTTCTCTCCGGAGCGATCCTCCTTTTTCTTGGATTCTTTATCTCGGTAGGCAGAACCGAACCTTGAGGCTTCGCCAAGTCGAGAATTTTCCTCCATGTTGATGTATTTCTGTGCCTGTTCTTGTACTTCGTCTAAGGATGTCGGGTATCTCTTTGATATAGATTGGCTAAATGGTCCTTCTCGTAGGCCATTTATGAGGCCCATAATGGCAGCTTCTGTTGGAAGACTTTGTATGTCCATGCATGTTTTGTTGAATCTTTCCATGTAGTTGCGAAGGCTCTCCCGATCTCCTTGCTTGATCCCTAGTAAGCTAGGTGCGTGTTTGGCTTTGTCCTTTTGTATGGAGAATCGGGCCAGGAACTTCTTGGCCAGGTCGTCGAAACTCGAGATGGATTTTGGAGGTAGGTTGTCGAACTATTTAATGGCTGTCTTGGTGAGAGTTGTTGGAAAGGCTTTGCAGCGAACTGCATCTGAGGCATCAGTGAGGTACATTCTACTTCTGAAGTTACTGAGATGATGGTTGGGGTCCGAGGTGCCGTCATATAGAGTCATATCCGGAAGCTTGAAATCTTTTGGAATTTTGGTCTTCATAATTTCTCTGGTGAAAGGATCTTGATCTTTCTGAGAGCTATCCTCTGTGGATGGTCGAGTAGCTTTAGTTTTGAGATCAGCTTCGAGTTTTATAAGCTTATCTTCTAATTCTCAGCGCCGCCTTATCTCCCAGCGTAGATCTTCTTCTTTTTCACGTCGATGTTGGGCTTCTTTCTCAAGTTGCTCCAATCGATTTTGAAGTACTTCTATTACTCCTGGATTTGATGAATTTTTTTCTCCGTTGGTTTCTGGAGTATCTTTGAGTATCGTGTCCGCATTTTTATGCGTCGTTCTGTCTTCCAAACCTGAATCGTGGTCGTGGTCATGGTCATCCGCCATGTTAATGGGATGACTTCCAGGTTCCCCGGCAACGGCGCCAATGTTCCGAGGGTTACCTGAAACTGTAGGTCTATCTCGGATGAGATCTTCTGTGTTGGTCGGAGCTGACGTGTCCGGCAGGTGTACAGTGGCCGGAGCTGGTGTGTCCGACTTGTTGGACTTGGTGGTGGTGCTGATCCTTCGTCCCTGGAGGGTGGGGGGTACCTGCAAGGGACTCCGATGCTTAAGTTAGCAAGGGTATTAAGCTGGTATTGAGTAGAATCAGAGTATGAGTTATACCTGGGTGCTCCAGTGTATTTATAATGGTGAGATGTGGCCTCCTGCGGATAAGATAAGTTAGTTTATCTTATCTTATCTTTATCTTATCTTTAAGTGAGGTCATCTTTTAAGGGAACCGCCTTTATCTCTATGGGCTTGGGCTGCCCTTGGATTTGGGGCGCGTTCCTCTATTTGGGCCCTTCGTTTGGGCTTTCCTGTGACTTGGCCGAGCTCTTTGAGGAGAGGTCGGGTTGTCCTGACCTGAAGATGTCGGGTTTGTCCTGACCTGAAGAGGTCGGTCGCTTTGTCTGTCGAACATCCCGGGTCGGACAGCTCGACCCAGGGTATGAACATTAGTGGTGTTCACTTTTACCACTAACGTTGGAGAAAAACGTTATTGGTGTTCACGTTTTCTCTTAACGTTGGAGTTCTCTTTTGCTTCTACATTAACTACCACGTTAACTTAGTTAACGTGGCAAGTAACATGAGCTATGGATGGCTTCGCAGGCATTATTGGTGATCACTTTTCTCATTAATGTTGCAAGCATTTTACCATTCCACGTTAGTGTTCACGTTAACTAGGTTAATGTGAATACTAACGTGGTTCTTCCTTGCTTCCTTTGCCATGAAATCAAGCAATTAAAGTGCATCAAAGCTCTAGCCAAAGTCATGAGATTATGCATCATCAATTTATCATGCAATTCTAGCAAAATTCTCATGAAATCATGCAAAGTTCACAGTAGTTGCTTGAATCAAGGTGTGAGTGTATTTTCATCCAAAACTTGCCTTATTCACTAAGAAAATGCATGAAACTACCCTAAAACAGTAAAGAAAAGGTCAGTAAAACTGGCCTAGATGCCCTGGCATCACCCTTCTTAGATTGCAGGCATTCCATGACCTTGGTAGTTCTCACCCCTCGAGGTCGGACACTTTGTGATTACCTTTCCCCAATACTTCTGAACAACTTAGTATGGTCCTTTCAGTTGGCTGCTAGCTTCCTTTCTCCTGACCGACGTTAGGTCCATTCGACACTTTAGTGCTTCCTCTCTAATCCGGGCTCTTTTTCGGACTTCTGGAAGTAGGTCGAGCTCTTCCCTTTGAGTTTGGGAGTTGGTATCTTCGTTGTTCTTGATTTGAGCCGTTTTTCATCTTCTTTTCTGCAAGTTAGTCGTTCTTTTCTCTCTCTCTCTCTCTCTTTTTTTTCTTTCGACAACTGTGCATGCTTTTGAGGTAAAGCTTTGACTTTGTATTTAAGTTTTTGCTCTGAAGAACTTTGGTTCTTTTTGCAAAAAGTTTGCGTCTTTGATCGTTTGTTGTGACTTTTCTTTTATCGTTCGCCTTTGAGAAGAATGTGTGCTTTGCTTAGGGTTTTGTTGCTGTTCTTGTTTCTTTTCATTGTTGCCTGACTCCTTTTGTACAAAAAGTTTTAGCTTTTATTTTGACCTTTTGTTTGAGAGGTGTTCAGACTGCTTAGGTATAGATTGTCGACTTCTCTTATCTGTGTTCTTGCCCTGTTGTTGCCTCCAAAGGGTGTCCCTGGACTTTCGTGTGAGTCCTGGGGTTTCCCTTTTACTGATGTATCTGACACTTGATGTTTTGCTGTTATTGTCCGAGTTGTTTCCTTATTTTCCCGAGTTGTTTGGTAGTAACCCTATTTTTCTTTTTCTTACTGTAGGAATATTTGACCTATGTCTTCCCATAAAAATATTGCTGAGATGTCTACTAAGATCCCGGACGACATGTCTGACTGGCTGGATTCCATAGTTTTAATGTGTATTACTGTAGCTGACCCTGAGTACTGTGTGTGACTTAGGAGGTTCCATAGAATTGTAGGGATATGGATGAGGAAAAGAATTATGAGTTGGTGTCGCCGGACCCTGAGGAGAGGGTTTGTTTTCCTTCCTTGACTCCAGGGGAATGACCCTGACCTGATATGGTTAGGACCTTTTCTTCCTTCGAGATTGATGGATTTTGCAGTGTTTTTTGGATGAGGCTTCTATTATTACCCCTGGTTTGGTGCTGGCTAGTTTTGAATAGTGCATCAGCTCGGGCATTCTGTTCCCGAAGTATATGTCGGACTTCATATCCCCCGAATTATCTGAGCTGTTGGTGTTGATTTAGTTTTGAAAGTGTATCAGCTCGGGCATTTTGTTTGGTACATGTCAGACTTCATATCCCCTGAATTATCCGAGCTGTTCTCTGATGAGCGGATAATTTATACGCTTTTTGGCATTGTTTTTAGGTAGTTTTTAATAGGTTATAGTTACTTTTAGGGATATTTTCATTAGTTTTTATGCTAAATTCACATTTCTGGACTTTACTATGAGTTTGTGTGTTTTTCTATGATTTCAGGTATTTTCTGACTGAAATTGAGGGACCTGAGCAAAACTCTGATAGGAGGCTGACAAAGGACTACTGATGCTGTTGGAATCTGACCTCCCTGCACTTGAAATAGATTTTCTAGAGCTACAGAACTCCAAATAGCGCGCTCTCAACGGCGTTGGAAAGTAGACATCCAGAGCTTTCCAGCAATAGATAATAGTTCATGCTTTATTCGTGATTAGATGACGTAAACTGGCGCTCAACGACAGTTCCATGTTGCTGTCTGGAGTCAAACACCAGAAACACGTCACAAACCGGAGTTGAACGCCCAAAACACAATACAACTTGGCATTCAACTCCAAAAGAAGCCTCAGCTCGTGGATAGATCATGCTCAGCCCAAACATGCACCAAGTGGGCCCTGGAAGTGGATTTATGTATCAATTACTTACTCTTGTAAACCCTAGTAGCTAGTCTAGTATAAATAGGATAGTTTACTATTGTATTAGACATCTTGGGACGTTTAGTTCTCAGATCATGGAGGCTGGCCATGCCTGGACCTTTCACTTATATATTTTCAATGGTGGAGTTTCTACACACCATAGATTAAGGGTGTGGAGCTCTGCTGTACCTCAAGTTTCAATGCAATTACTATTATTTTCTATCCAATTCGATTTATTCCTGTTCTAAGATATTCGTTGCACTTCAACTCGATGAATGTGATGATCTGTGACACTCATCATCATTCTTACCTATGAACGCGCGTGATTGACAACCACTTCCGTTCTACCTTAGACCGGGCGCATATCTCTTGGATTCCTTAATCAGAATCTTCGTGGTATAAGCTAGAATTGATGGCGGCATTCATGGGAATCCGAAAAGTCTAACCTTGTCTGTGGTATTCCAAGTAGGATTCTGGGATTGAATGACTGTGATGAGCTTCAAACTCCTGAAGGCTGGGCATTAGTGACAGACGCAAAAGAATCACTGGATTCTACTCCAACCTGATTGAGAAGCGACAGATGATTAGCCGTGATGTGACAGAGCATTTGGACCATTTTCACTGAGAGGATGGGATGTAGCCATTGACAACGGTGATGCCCTACATACAGCTTGCCATGGAAAGGAGTAAGAAGGATTGGATGAATGTAATAAGAAAGTAGAGATTCGAAAGGAACACAACACCTCCATGCACCTATCTGAAATTCCCACCATTGGATTACATGAGTTACTTTATCTTTATTTCCTGTTTATTTTATTTATCTTTTGAATATCTAATCCAATCATATTTGAATCAACCTGACTGAGATTTACAAGATGACCATAGATTGCTTCAAACCAACAATCTCCGTGGGATCGACCCTTACTCACGTAAGGTATTACTTGGACGACCCAGGGCACTTGCTGGTTAGTTATGTGGAGTTGTGACTAAGTGTAATTCACGTGTGAGAGCTACCAAACTATTGGAGCCATTGTTGATGATCACAATTCCGTGAACCAAGTTTTTGGCGCCCTTGCCGGGGATTGTTTGAATTACAATTACGTGCAATAACAGCGCCAAGTTTTTCTGATCCAGCAACAACACCAAGTTTTTGGCACCGTTGCAGGGGATTGTATGAGTATGGACAACTGATGGTTCATCTTGTTGCTCAGATTAGGTAATTTTTTTTCAAAAAGTTTTCAAAATTTTTTCAAAATTTTTCTTTGTTTTCGTTTTTCAAAAAAAAATTATTTTCGAATTTTTTTTAATTATTCTATGGCTTCAAAACATTCAAGAATGAATTCTAGAGTTTCATGGTAACATGTTGAATCCTAGCTGGCTGCAAAGCCATATTCAAACTCCTTTGGAATTGGTCTTCAACTAATTACTGCAATGCATGTAATTCCATCCTAAAGCTGACTGGCTATTAAGCCATGTCAAACCCTTTGATTGGAGCTTTGGGCTAACATTGAAAGATTCCTGGAATTCTTCTTAAAGATTTTGAATTTCTTATTTTCTTTTTCCATATGATTTTTGAAAAAAATAATAACAAAAATACAGAAAAATCATAAAATCATAAAAACCAAAAATATTTTGTGTTTCTTGTTTGAGTCTTGAGTCAACTTTTAAGTTTGGTGTCAATTGCATGATTTAAAAATTTTTCTTGCATTTTTCGAAAATTCATGCATTCATGGTGTTCTTCATGATCTTCAAGTTGTTCTTGACAAGTCTTCTTGTTTGATCTTGATGTTTTCTTGTTTTGTGTTGTTTGTTGTTTTTCATATGCATTTTTCGTTTGTTAGAGTCCATACATTAAAGATTTCTAAGTTTGGTGTCTTGCATGTTTTCTTTGCATCAAAAAATTTTTCAAAATTATGTTCTTGATGTTCATCATGATCTTCAACGTGTTCTTGGTGTTCATCTTGACATTCATAGTGTTCATGCCTCATGAGTTTTGATTCATAATTTTCATGTTGTGAGTCATTTTTATGTTTTTCTCTCTCATCATCAAAAATTCAAAAAAATAAAAAAATTATATTTTCCTTATTTCCCTCCAAATTTTCGAAATTTTGGGTTGACTGATGACAAGTCATCATATACCCATTTTTCAAGCTAATTTCACTTGTTTTGTTAGCAATTATGCACTTTCTTGCATCCTAAGTAAGTGATTTGGAGTGAAAATGCATAACTTCTCTAAATCAAGCAACCACCATGAAATTAATGTTAAATCATGAGGTTTAAGCTAATTTTAATTGCATTTTAATTGATTTATAAGCCTCTTGAATTTAGTGATACTTTGAGTGGTTGTTTTGGTTTATTGTAGGTGAAGAAAAGAAAAGAAAAAGAAAAGCGTGGCCGAATCAAGATGAAGCGTGCCGCAACTAATGGGGGAAGCAACATTGCCCTCCACAAGGGCAGAATGCCCTCTAGGAGAGCAACATTAGGTGACCAAGCCAAGGGAGGCAACTCTGCCTTGCCCACTCCAAGGGCAGAGCACAAAATGTGCCTTGAAACTATGAAGAAGAAAACTCTGCCCTGCCCTTGTGGAGGGCAGAATCGGGCACCTCAGGGAAAGAAATCAAGAAAAAAAGGTCACCCATGCAAGCCACAAGGTTCGAACAAAGAACCATGAGGAAGCCAAGCACTAAGGCCCACAACCGTGCTAAGAAACCAAGGAAAATTAGTGTAGCGCATGCCTCCGCCCAGTTTCGAACACGGGCCATGGAGGAAGGGTCATTGCCCTGCCCTTGGCGCGGGCAGGGCAGCATTTGAAGTGGCGCACCAAGAAGCAAAACGCGCGCACCAAATTTCCCCCTTGCCGCACGAACTTGGCGCACAACGCTCGTCCAGGGCCATTCAGCGCGCACCAAACTTCCTGCCCTGCCCTTGGCGCGGGCAGGGTAGCGTCCCACGCGCATCAACAAAATTTTGGCGCACCATGGCCGCACCAACTCGCACGTTGCCGCACCAAGCTCTTGCACCATGCATCAATTTTCTGCCCTGCCCTCCACAAGGGCAGGGCAGCCTCCTGGGAGTGATTTTTGGGCCAAAATTCAAATTAAAAATTCATTTGAATTCATTTCTTCACCAATTCAAAAGCCCATCCAAATCCCATTATCCAAGAATAGAAAGTGTATAAATAGGAGTTAGTTTGATGTAATTAGGACCTTTTTTAGCTACCTTTACTTTGAGCTTTGAATTTTCACTTTTATTTTGAGAGCTTTTGAAGACTTTCTGGAGAGACTTGTCCGAGAACTAAGAGGATCAAGGGAGAATTGACTGATCTCCTTCCTCATTTCCCTTGGGCAATTCTACTCTTCTGTTTCTGAGTTTTGGGTGTGTGAAATTGGGGAAATTCTGTCCCAATTCCCATTCAAACTCTTTGCACTTTGTTTTCTGCATAATTCAATTCCAATTCTGATCTTCTATTGCTTCTTCTTTAATTTTCTGTCAATTGCTTAGTTAATTCAGATCTGGGAAGGAAATTGGGTTTTAGGCACTGCTACCTAAGCCCTTGAGATCCTGAGATCATAATTCACTCGTGGTTCTTCTGTGAACCTCTGCTACATTTTATATCATTTCTGTTTGAATGCTTATTGCTTCTGATTTACTTTCTGCTCAACCATTTACTGCAATTTACTTCTTCTTTGTTTAGATCTTGCAATCCCATTCCTCAATCCCCTTTTATATTCAAGCCATTTATCTTTCTTGCCATTTAAGTTACTGCAATTTAATTTTCATGCACTTTAAGTTTCAGTCATTTACTTTCTTGCTCTTTAAGATTCTGCAAAGTTACAATTCTGTTCTTCAATTTACTGCACTTTTCCCTTCCCCCTTTACATTTACTGTCATTTACTTTCTGTTAAACACAAATCACTCAACCAAAACTTGATTCGCTTGACTAAATCACCCACTAAACTAAAATTGCTCAATCCTTCAATCCCTGTGGGATCGACCTCACTCATGTGAGTTATTATTACTTGATGCGACCCGGTACACTTGCCGGTGAGTTTTGTGTTGGATCGTTTTCCACACATCAAGTTTTTGGCGCCGTTGCCGGGGATTGAAATAGATTGACAATGATTAAGTGAAGTGGAGGTCTAGATTAAGCACTTTTTCCTTTCTGTTGTTCTAACTCTTACTAACACACTAACTGTTTGAATTTTTGCTTAAACTAACCAAAACCTCATTCTAGCAATAGATTGAAGTTTTGTTAATTTTCTGGGTTTGTGTGTTTATTGCTGTGTGTTTGTATGTCAGGTATAGGAAGATCTTCCCCTAACCATTCTGAAATTGATCAAAGGACACTTCGGAGAATAAGAAGAGCTGAAAGAGGGAAGAATATTGTTGGAGAAGAAGAATCTGAGGAGGAATTCCAAGACATGGAAGGAGATACCAATCAACCAGGAGGAGAAGGAGCCAACAATAATCAACAACAGAGAAGAGTTTTGGCTTCATACATATTTGCAAATGCTAGGCATTGTGGGAGTAGCATTCTTCCTCCCAATGTTAATGCAAACAACTTTGAACTCAAGCCACAACTCATCACTCTAGTGCAAAACAATTGTTCTTTTGGAGGAGGGCCTTTGGAGGATCCAAACCAACATTTGTCCACCTTTTTGAGAATATGTGACACAGTGAAGACAAATGGTGTACCTCCTGATAGCTACAAGTTGCTGCTCTTCCTATTCTCTCTCAGGGATAAAGCAACTCAATGGCTAGAAACCTTTCCAAAAGAAAGCATCAACACTTGGGATGACTTGGTGAGCAAGTTCCTTGCCAAATTCTATCCACCTCAAAGAGTCCTAAGGTTAAAGACAGAGGTTCAAACATTCACTCAAATGGAGGCCGAGAGCTTATATGAAGCATGGGAGAGATATAAGGCTCTATTGAGGAAATGTCCACCAGAAATGTTCACTGAGTGGGACAAGTTGCAAAACTTCTATGAGGGACTCACTCTTAAAGCTCAAGAAGCTCTTGATCACTCTGCAGGAGGTTCTTTACAGCTCATGAAAACCACAGAGGAAGCTCGAAACCTCATTGATATGGTGGCCAACAACCAATATTTCTTTGCTCATCAAAGACAACGCCAACCATCACAGAGAAGAGGAGTCATGGAGTTAGAAGGAGTTGATTCAATCTTAGCTCAAAACAAGATGATGCAGCAGCAGATTCAACAACAATTTGAACAAATGGCTAAGAGAATTGATGGCTTGCAAGTGGCAGCAGTGAGCACCACAAGCCAACTTCCAACCACTTGGGTGCAAAGTGAAGAAACTCAAGAAGAGCAACAACAAGAGCAGGTTCAATACATGCACAACCAAAATCCTGGAACAAATGAAGTCTTTGGAGATACTTACAATCCATCTTGGAAGAACCATCCCAACCTCAGATGGGGAGACAACCATAACCAAAACCAACAACCATGGCAAAGAAACACAAGCCAAAACAATTGGAAAAATACAAATCATAACCCCCAGCCAAACACTAACCAAAACTCATACAGAAAACCACAAAACAACTACCCAAATTCTAACCAATACCCACCCAATAACCACCCAACTAACCAAAACACTTATCATCATCCATCAACAACCCAAAATCAACCCACCTCACAAGACTCACAGAGAATCACCAATCTAGAACAGCTCATGGAAAAACTGATGAAAAACCAAGAACTGACAAACAAGAATCAAGAAGCTACCATGAAGAACCTAGAGAGGCAGATTGGACAAATCTCTAAGAAGATCTCTGTTGAGAAGCCATCAAGTTCACTACCTAGTGACACCATTCCCAACCCAAAGGAAGAATGCAAGGTGGTGCAACTAAGAAGTGGAAGAGTGTTAACAGATGGCAGCCAAGGAGCAACAAAGAAGCTTATGGAGAATGACACTGAGCCAACAAATAATGATGAAGCCACCAACAAAGACACAATAAGCAAGAGTGCTCCAGAACAATTCACAGAGGAAGACAACAAGCCACAGAACTTGAAGAAAGAAAAGAAAATCATGGAAGAACCAATTCCAAAACAGCATCAAGTGGAGAAGAGCTCAACACCACCACTACCTTATCCACAGAGGTTTCACAAGGAAATAAAGGACCAGCACTTCCACAAATTTCTTGAGACCTTCAAGAAGTTGGAAATCAACATACCCTTGGCAGAGGCTTTGGAGCAAATGCCCCTGTATGCTAAGTTTCTAAAGGAACTCATTAACAAGAAAAGACAGTGGAATGAGAAGGAAACAGTGATGCTTAGTGAAGAATGTAGTGCACTCATTAAAAAGGGACTCCCTCCCAAGCTTGAAGACCCTGGAGGCTTCTTCTTACCATGCACTATTGGAAACCTGTTCATTAACAAAGGGATGTGCGATCTAGGGGCAAGCATAAATCTAATTCCATATTCTTTAGTGAAAAAGCTTGGCATAGAGGAGGTGAAACCAACAGAGATGTCTTTGGAATTGGTGGATCAATCAATAGTATATCCTAAAGGGGTGATTGAGAACCTTTTAGTTAAGGTTGACAAGTTTATCTACCCAGCAGATTTTGTGATCATGGATTCTTCAGAACAAGGAAATGATTCCATAATACTTGGTCGACCATTCTTGGCCACTGCTAGAGCCATCGTGGATATAGAACAAGGAGAGTTAACTCTCAGGATGCATGAGGAGAGCATCATCCTGAAAGTCTTTCCAGAAGAACAAAGGGATGAAGAAACAGGCAAAATGAGTGATGATCTCCCTCCAAAGCAATCAACTGAAAAGGAAGTGGAGCAGAAAAACAAACAGATGCAAGAAGAAAAAGGGATTCACAAGGAAGCAGGGGTGATCAGCAAGAAGGAAGGCATCACAACTCAAGCAACTGTCAAGAAAGGAAGTACCAGCCAAGAAAGACACAACAAAGAATTCCTTCAAAGAGAGGCAGATGAGAGAACTAAAGACAAGCAGAAAATCCCCACTGGAAGGTTTTCACTAGGGGATCGAGTGATGATCAATAGTCAAACCATGAAGGTATCCCCACAGTTGTATGATCACTACACTGTGACTAAGATCCTTCCACAAGAATCTATAGAAGTTATCAAAGAGGAAACCGGAAGGAAGTTCATAGTGAAGACAGACAAGCTAAGGCACTGTGATTTTCGACCGCCATGATAAACAAAAACGAAGATGTCAAGCTAATGACAATAAAAGAGCGCTTGTTGGGAGGCAACCCAACCTGAGGTAGTTTCTTTTCATAGCTTTTCAATAAAAATGTTGAGTAATTGTTGTGCATTGCAAGGAGCTAAGTTTGGTGTTGCACACCAAAACAATTTGAGGGAGAATGAAAACTTCTAAGTTTGGTGTTCCACCAAAAATATCATTTAATACATTCTCACCTCCTGCATGATTCTAACTCCAAGCAATCAACCACATTATTCAACTGTTAAATTGTTTTCTAGCTTTAATTCCATTAACCTTTAGCAAGGATACATGGTTTCAAATATGGTTAACTTGGTACATCTGAGACAGTGGCAAAACAATTAAGTTTGGTGTTCACACACCAAAACAAATCCTGAAACCACACTCAGTTCATACAAACTAACCATATAACTAAGGGCTTGAGAAGCAAGCAACTTTGAGAACTATGCAGGATATGAGCCAACATTTGAAGACACTATGCAGTTTAACTCAAAGAGAACACAACAGAAGGAAGAATCAAAGGGCTGCAACTTCAAAGGTTGTATCTGAACTTAATCTTTGCTGCTGTGTGTTGTTTTGAACATGGGAACCATTGTATATTTTGCTAAAATGTTTATCTAGCTGCAAGTGAAATTGTTTGTTACAAATGCCAAGTCTGCATAATGCTTGTATCCATCACTTAGCTTGAAAATTGCCTTGTTTCCCATATGCCTAAATAAAAGAGTTTGGTTTGAATTGAAAAGTAAAATATCCAATGTTGCATAAGTATGAATGGAAGTTGGTGGTGGTCTATGTGTTTGATTAAATGCATGACTCATGAAATAAGTGTTGCATAATATCATTCTCATTCAATTGTGAGTTAGCTTACTGTTATAAAAACTCCTATCAAGAATGAAACAACCCTTGGTAACAAAAACAGAAAGAAAAGGAAGAAAGAAAAAGCCAAAATGGCAAGAAAAACAAAGAATAAAGGTTGGACACCAATGGCTTGAACCTTAGGACAAATGCCTGTGGTGTTCTTGTACTGAGATCTGCTTGGATGAGTAAATTCTAAGGGGTATTTTGAAACCCGGTCACTTAGATCAACTGATTTGGGATGGCCAATTGAAAATCCACAATAAAGAGCAACTTAGATACAAAGCACTTAGTGATCCAAAGAGATGCTGGGCATCAATGATCCTAGGAAGAATTAATGAGCTAAGTGTCTGTGGTGGAAAGATGTTGAGCAAAAGAAAAGAAAATAAAGCCAAAGGCTATGCTGCAGCATTTGACACCCAACCTCTAAAAGAATAATAAGCTTGTTAAAGCATTATAAGCCAAGAAGAGTTAGCAAGGGAGTAATCAAAAGGTGAGTCTTATAACAGCAAGTTTAGCAAACCTTTGATGCAAAATGTGTATTATGCAGCAGCAACAATAAATGAGTTGTCATTGTCTGCATAAATGCCCCATAGATCAAGTTCTGCTATCTGCATAATAAGGATATATACTCTTTTCTTATTCATTCCATTTTCTCTTAGTTTTGATGCTTGCTTGGGGACAAGCAAGGTTTAAGTTTGGTGTTGTGATGACAAGTCATCATATACCCATTTTTCAAGCTAATTTCACTTGTTTTGTTAGCAATTATGCACTTTCTTGCATCCTAAGTAAGTGATTTGGAGTGAAAATGCATAACTTCTCTAAATCAAGCAACCACCATGAAATTAATGTTAAATCATGAGGTTTAAGCTAATTTTAATTGCATTTTAATTGATTTATAAGCCTCTTGAATTTAGTGATACTTTGAGTGGTTGTTTTGGTTTATTGTAGGTGAAGAAAAGAAAAGAAAAAGAAAAGCGTGGCCGAATCAAGATGAAGCGTGCCACAACTAATGGGGGAAGCAACATTGCCCTCCACAAGGGCAGAATGCCCTCTAGGAGAGCAACATTAGGTGACCAAGCCAAGGGAGGCAACTCTGCCTTGCCCACTCCAAGGGCAGAGCACAAAATGTGCCTTGAAACTATGAAGAAGAAAACTCTGCCCTGCCCTTGTGGAGGGCAGAATCGGGCACCTCAAGGAAAGAAATCAAGAAAAAAAGGTCACCCATGCAAGCCACAAGGTTCGAACAAAGAACCATGAGGAAGCCAAGCACTAAGGCCCACAACCGTGCTAAGAAACCAAGGAAAATTAGTGTAGCGCATGCCTCCGCCCAGTTTCGAACACGGGCCATGGAGGAAGGGTCATTGCCCTGCCCTTGGCGCGGGCAGGGCAGCATTTGAAGTGGCGCACCAAGAAGCAAAACGCGCGCACCAAATTTCCCCCTTGCCGCACGAACTTGGCGCACAACGCTCGTCCAGGGCCATTCAGCGCGCACCAAACTTCCTGCCCTGCCCTTGGCGCGGGCAGGGTAGCGTCCCACGCGCATCAACAAAATTTTGGCGCACCATGGCCGCACCAACTCGCACGTTGCCGCACCAAGCTCTTGCACCATGCATCAATTTTCTGCCCTGCCCTCCTGATGAGCGGATAATTTGTATGCTTTTTGGCATTGTTTTTAGTATGTTTTTAGTATCTTTTAGTTAGTTTTTAGTATATTTTTATTAGTTTTTAATTAAAATTCACTTTTCTGGACTTTACTATGAGTTTGTGTGTTTTTCTGTGATTTCAGGTATTTTCTGACTGAAATTGAAGGTTCTGAGCAAAAATCTGATCCAGAGACTGAAAAGGACTGCAGATGCTGTTGGATTCTGACCTCCCTGCACTCGAAGCGTATTTTCTGGAGCTACAGAAGTCCAATTGGCGCGCTCTCAACGGCGTTGGAAAGTAGACATCCAGGGCTTTCCAGCAATATATAATAGTCCATACTTTGCCCAAGATTTGATGGCCCAAACCCGCGTAGCAAACCGGCCTCAGAAATTCCAGCGTTAAACGCCGGAACTGGCATAAAACTTGGAGTTAAACGCCCAAACTGGCATGAGAACTGGCGTTTAACTCCAGAAAACGTCTCTACACATAAAAGCTTCAATGCTCAGCCCAAGCACACACCAAGTGGGCCCGGAAGTGGATTTTTCTGTCATTTACTCATTTCTGTAAACCTTAGGATACTAGTTTACTACTTATAGGACCTTTTGACTTTGTAATCAGTACCTTATGCAACCTTATGACATTTTACACGTTTTCTTCCACAGCATGAGCCTCTAAACCCCATGGTTGGGGGTGAGGAGCCCTACTGTGTCTTGATGGATTAATGCAATTACTACTGTTTCTTATTCAATCATGCTTGCTTCCATTCTAAGATAACACTTGTTCTTAATCCGGATGAATGTGACGATCCGTGACAATCATCATCATTCTCAACCATGAACACGTGTCTGACAACCACCTCTGTTCTATCTTAGATTGAGTAGTTATCTCTTGGGTTCTTTAATCGGAATCTTCGTGGTATAGGCAGGACCTGATGGCAGCATTCAAGAGAATCCGGAAGGTCTAAACCTTGTCTGTGGTATTCTGAGTAGGATTCAATGATCGAATGACTGTGACGTGCTTCAAACCTGTAACCTACTGGGCGTTAGTGACAGACGCAAAAGAGTGATTCTATTCCGGTAGGGGAGGGAACCAAACCGGTGATTGGCAGCACTGTGACAGAGTGTGTGCATTAGCTTTCACTGCGCGGATGGGAGGTAGCTGCTGACAACAGTGAAACCCTATACGAGCTTGCCATGGAAGGAGACTTGCGTGTTTGATGAAGAAGACAGTAGAAAAGCAGAGATTCAGAAGATGGAGCATCTCCAAAACCCCAACCTATTCTCCATTACTGCAAAACAAGTAACCATTCCGTGTTCTTTTACTTTTTACAATTAATCCTGATAATTTCTGATATCCTGACTAAGATTTACAAGATAACCATAGCTTGCTTCAAGCCGACAATCTCCGTGGGATCGACCCTTGCTCACGCAAGGTATTACTTGGACGACCCAGTGCACTTGCTGGTTAGTTGTGCGGAGTTGCAAAAGTGTTATTGCAATTTCGTGCACCAAGTTTTTGGCGCCGTTGCCGGGGATTGTTCGAGTTTGGACAACTAACGGTTTATTTTGTTGCTTAGATTAGGACTGTTTTCTTTTTGTTGGTTTAGAGCCTTTTAGTTGAGTCTAGTTTTATATTCTAAGTTTGGTGTCAATTGCATGCTTTTTATTTTTCTTCTTTTAATTTTTGAATTTTTCTGGTTCTTAGTCTCTTTTTGATTCATAAAAGTTCTAAGTTTGGTGTCCTCTTTGTGTTCTTCTCTTTAAAATTTTCGAAAAAAAATTAGTGTTTGATTTTCTAAAATTTTAAGTTTGGTGTCTTTTTGTGTTTTTCTCTTTCCTCTTTTTAAGAATCAAATCTCTCTCAAAAAAATTTTCTTCAATCATATCTTCTTAATTGCTGTTTTCAAAATCTTTTTCTTTACTAATTGATTCAGTTCTCAATTTGTTTTGATCTTATTTTATTTTTAATTTTCGAATTTTATTTTATTTTCTTTTATCTTATTTTATTTTATTTTAAATTTCTTTTTTTTTTCGGTTACTTCAAAAAAAAATAAAAAATTAAACAAAATTTATCTCTTTGCAATTATTCTCATTTCCCTTTTGTCCATTATGGACTTAAGTGGAATTAATCAGTCCAAGAGGACTCTGGGGTCTTATGCTAACCCCATTACAGCTGCATATGGGAGTAGCATCAGTATACCTCCCATCAAAGCAAGCAGCTTTGAGCTAAATCCTCAACTCATTATCATAGTGCAGCAAAATTGCCAGTATTCCGGTCTTCCACAGGAAGAACCTACTGAGTTTCTGGCACAGTTCTTACAAATTGCTGACACAATACATGATAAAGAGGTAGATCAGGATGTCTACAGACTGTTACTGTTTCCATTTGCTGTATAAGATCAAGCAAAAAGGTGGTTGAATAACCAACCTACAGCAAGCATAAAGACATGGAAACAGCTATCAGAAAAATTCCTGAATCATTTTTACCCTCCAAAAAGGATGACACAGCTAAGGCTGGACATCCAAGGCTTTAAACAAGAGGATAATGAATCCCTTTATGATGCCTGGGAGAGGTATAGAGGTATGCTCAGAAAATGCCCCTCTGAAATGTTTTCAGAGTGGGTACAGTTAGACATCTTCTACTATGGGCTTACAGAAAAAGCTCAGATGTCTTTAGACCACTCAGCTGGTGGATCTATACACATGAGAAAGACAATTGAAGAAGCTCAAGAACTTATAGACATTGTTGCTAGAAACCAATACTTATATTCTAGCAAGGAATTCGTTCCACAAGAAGAGGTCATGGCAGTAGTCAATGATCCTGATCCTCAAGAACAGATGAATGAGCTTAATCAACAATTGCTCCTGATGACAAAACAGTTAGCAGAATTTAAAGAAATGCTCCATGATACTAAGGTTGCTAACAAGAGCATAGAACTGCAGTTGAATCAAGCAAAACAGCAAATATCTAAACAAATAACAGAAGAATGTCAAGCAGTTCAACTGAGGAGTGGGAAAACACTGAATGCCACTGCTCAAAAGAGCAAGAAGTCAATTAAGGAACAGTTGACAGAGGATGACCAAGCCACTGTTCAAAATCCCTCTGAGGACAGTAAGAGCCCAGAGAGGAATATTATTGGCGTTCAAACGCCAGAAAGGGAAGGAAAGTTGGCGTTAAACGCCCATTCCCTGCCCAGTTCTGGCGTTCAAACGCCAGAAAAGGGGGAGAAGTTGGCGTTTAACGCCCAAACTTCATCCACTCCTGGCGTTCAAACGCCCAAGGAGAATCAGGCACCTGAGAGTTCTGATGATTATCCCCCTAACAAGGCCTCTTCAACCATTTCTGTAAGGAATAAACCTGCAGCATCTAAGGTTGAAGAATATCAAGCCAAGATGCCTTATCCTCAGAAACTCCGCAAAGCGGAACAGGATAAGCAATTTGCCCGCTTTGCAGACTATCTAAGGACTCTTGAAATAAAGATTCCGTTTGCAGAGGCACTTGAGCAAATACCCTTGGTCGGCGAAATTGTGAACTATACTTTTTCACAACTCTCATAATCCCTGGTAATGGCTCCAAAAACTTGGTGCGCTCAATACCATGGCATTACACAACTTCGCACAACTAACCAGCAAGTGCACTGGGTCGTCCAAGTAATAAAACCTTACGTGAGTAAGGGTCGATCCCACGGAGATTGTTAGTATTGAAGCAAGCTATGGTCATCTTGTAAATCTTAGTCAGGCAAACTCAGATATATATGGTGATGAACGAAAATAACATAGAAGATAAAGATAGTGATACTTATGTATATCATTGGTGTATGAGCTTCAGACAAGTGTATGAAGATGCCTTCCCTTCCGTCTCTCTGCTTTCCTACAGCCTTCATCCAATCCTTTCTTACTCCTTTCCATGGCAAGCTCGTATAGGGTCTCACTGTTGTCAGCAGCTACCTCCATCCTCTCAGTGAAAGCGATTGCATATGTCCTGTCACGGCATAGCGGAATTCATCTGTCGGTTCTCAATCAGGCGCGGAATAGAATCCAGTGATTCTTTTGCGTTATCACTAACGCCCCCGCCCTCAGGGTTTGAAGCACGTCACAGTCATTCAGTCATTGAATCCTACTCAGAACACCACAGACAAGGTTAGACCTTCCGGATTCTCTTGAATGCTGCCATCAGGTCCTGCCTATACCACGAAGACTCCGAAGAATCCAAGAGATATTCACTAAGCCTCGAATGCTTGTAGAACAAGAATGGTTGTCAGTCACCTTGTTCATAGGTGAGAGTGGTGATGGGCGTCAATCATCACCATCATCATGTTGAAGAACAAGTGATATCTTGGTAAAAGAATAAGCGGAATTGAATGGAAGAACAATAGTAATTGCATTAATACTCGAGGTACAGCAGAGCTCCACACCCTTAATCTATGGTGTGTAGAAACTCCACCGTTGAAAATACATAAGAACAGGGTCTAGGCATGGCCGAATGGCCAGCCTCCCAAAGATCTAAGATAGCATAAAAGTGAAGATAGCTACCAAAGTCTCGATAGCTACCAAAGTTTCGATAAAAGCTCAATAGTAAAAGGTCCTACTTATAGATAACTAGTAGCCTAGGTGTACAAAGATGAGTAAATGACATAAAAATCCACTTCCGGGCCCACTTGGTGTGCTTGGGCTAAGCAATCAAGGAAATTCGTGTAGAGACCTTTTCTGGAGTTAAACGCCAGCTCCCATGCCAGTTTGGGCGTTTAACTCCAATTTTATTCCTGTTCCGGCGTTTAACGCTGGAATTCCTGAGGCCGGATTGCTTTGCGGGTTTGGGCCATCAAATCTTGGACAAAGTATGGACTATTATATATTGCTGGAAAGCCCTGGATGTCTACTTTCCAACGCCGTTGAGAGCGCGCCAATTGGGCTTCTGTAGCTCCAGAAAATCCACTTCGAGTGCAGGGAGGTCAGAATCCAACAGCATCTGCAGTCCTTTTTGGTCTCTGAATCAGATTTTTGCTCAGGTCCCTCAATTTCAGCCAGAAAATACCTGAAATCACAGAAAAAACACACAAACTCATAGTAAAGTCCAGAAAAGTGAATTTTAAATAAAAACTAATAAAAATGTACTAAAATCTAACTAAAAGATATCAAAAACATACTAAAAACAATGCCAAAAAGTATACAAATTATCCGCTCATCACAACACCAAACTTAAATTGTTGCTTGTCCTCAAGCAACTGAAAATCAAATAAGATCAAAAGAAGAGAATATGCAATGAATTCCAAAAACATCTGTGAAGATCAGTATTAATTAGATGAGCGGGGCTTTTAACCTTCTGTCTCTGAACAGTTTTGGCATCTCAATCTATCCCTTGAAATTCAGAATGGTTGGCTTCTTTAGGAACTCAGAGTCCAGATAGTGTAATGATTCTCTAGTAAAGTATGATGATTCCTGAACATAGCTATTTATGAGTCTTGGCTGTGGCCCAAAGCACTCTGTCTTCCAGTATTACCACCGGATACATACATGCCACAGACACATAATTGGGTGAACCTTTTCAGATTGTGACTCAGCTTTGCTAAAGTCCCCAATTAGAGGTGTCCAGGGTTCTTAAGCACACTCTTATTTGCCTTGGATCACAACTTTATTTCTTTTCTTTTCTTTCTTTTCTTTCTTTTTTTTTTTCGATTTTTTTTTTTTCGGTTTTTTTCTCTTTTTTTTTTTTTTTTTTTTTTTTGAATAGCTTTTTCTTGCTTCAAGAATCATTTTATTGATTTTTCAGATCCTCAGTAACATGTCTCCTTTTTCATCATTCTTTCAAGAGCCAACATTCATGAACCACAAATTCAAGATACATATGCACTGTTTACACATACATTCAGAGAACAAAAATATTGCCACCACATCAAAATAATTAAACTATTATAAAATTCAAAATTCATGCAATTCTTCCTTTTTCAATTAAGCACATTTTTATTCAAGAAAGGTGATGGATTCATAGGACATTCATAACTTTAAGGCATAGACACTAAGACACTAATGATCATAAGACACAAACATGGATAACATAAAGCATAAAATTCGAAAAACAAAGGAATAAAGAACAAGGAAATCAAGGAATGGGTCCACCTTAGTGATGGCGGCTCTTCCTTGCTTTTGAAGGTCCTATGGAGTGCTTGAGCTCCTCAATGTCTCTTCCTTGTCTTTGTTGCTCCTCCCTCATGATTCTTTGATCTTCTCTAATTTCATGGAGGAGAATGGAGTGTTCTTGATGCTCCACCCTTAGTTGTCCCATGTTGGAACTTAATTCTCCTAGGGAGGTGTTTAGTTGCTCCCAATAGTTTTGTGGAGGAAAGTTCATCCCTTGAGGAATCTCAGGGATTTCTTGATGAGAGGGGTCTCTTGTGTATTCCATCCTTTTCTTGGTGATGGGCTTGTCCTCATCAATGGGGATATCTCCTTCTATGTCAACTCCAGCTGAATAACAGAGGTGACAAATGAGATGAGGAAAGGCTAATCTTGCCAAAGTGGAGGTCTTGTCTGCCACTTTATAGAGTTCTTGAGCTATAACCTCATGAACCTCTATTTCCTCTCCAATCATGATACTATGGATCATGATGGCCCGGTCTATGGTAACTTCGGACCGGTTGCTAATGGGAATGATTGAGCGTTGTATGAACTCTAACCATCCTCTAGCCACGGGTTTGAGGTCATGCCTTCTCAATTGAACCGGCTTCCTCTTGAGTCTTGCCTCCATTGTGCGCCTCTTCACATATGACTGTGAGGACTTGGTCCAACCTTTGATCAAAGTTGACCCTTCTATTGAAAGGATGCTCATCTCCTTGCATCATAGGCAAGTTGAACGCCACCCTCACACTCTCCGGACTAAAATCCAAGTATTTCCCCCGAACCATAGTAAGATAATTCTTTGGATTCGGGTTCACACTTGGTCATGGTTCTTTGTGATCCATGCATTGGCATAGAACTCTTGAACCATCAAGATTCCAACTTGTTGAATGGGGTTGGTGAGAACTTCCCAACCTCTTCTTGGATCTCATGGCGGATCTCGGATATCACCCTTTTTGAGTGAAAAGGGGACTTCGGGGATCACCTTCTTCAAGGCCACAACTTCATAGAAGTGGTCTTGATGCACCCTTGAGAGGAATCTATCCATCTCCCATGACTCGGAGGTGGAAGCTTTTGCCTTCCCTTTCCTCTTCTAGAGGTTTCTCCGGCCTTGGATGCCATAAATGGTTATGAAAAAGCAACGCTTTTACCACACCAAACTTAAAATGTTTGCTCGTCTCGAGCAAAAGAAGAAAGAAGAGAGTAGAAGAAGAAGAAATGAGGAAGAGGGGGAAGATGGTGTTTAGGTTGTGTGAAAATGAAGGGGTAAAGAAGGGTATTTATAGGAGAGAGGGGGTAAAGGTTCGGCCATTGAGGGTGGGTTGGGAGGGAAAGTAGTTTGAATTTGAAGGGTGAGGTTGGTGGGGTTTTATGAAGGATGGATGTGAGTGGTGAAGAGAAAGATGGGATTTGATAGGTGAGGGGTTTTGGGGAAAAGGTGTTGAGGGATTGGTGAATGGGGGAAGAAGAGAGAGAGTGATGGTAGGGTCTGTGGGGTCCACAGATCCTGTAGTGTCAAGGAAAAGTCATCCCTGCACCAAAAGTTGCTCAAAATCACGTTTTGAGCCATTTCTGGCGTTAAACGCCGGGCTGGTGCCCATTCCTGGCGTTTAACGCCAGGTTGTTGCCCTTTACTGGCGTTTAACGCCAGTCTGGTGCCCTTTCTGGCGTTAAACGCCCAGAAAGGTGCCAGACTGGGCGTTAAACGCCCAAATGCTAGGCTGACTGGCGTTTGAACGCCAGCAGCATCTTCCTCCAGGTGTGCTGTTTTCTTCCTGTTTTTCATTTTGTTTTTGCTTTTTCATTGTTTTTGTGACTTCTTATGATCATCAACCTACAAAAAAGATAAAATAACAAAAGAAAATAATTAATTATAAAACATTGGGTTGCCTCCAACAAGCGCTTCTTTAGTGTCATTAGCTTGACAGAGGACTCCCATGGAGCCTCAGAAACACTCAGAACCGTGTTGAAACCTCCCAACACCAAACTTAGAGTTTGAATGTGGGGTTTCAACACCAAACTTAGAGTTTGGTTGTAGCCTCCCAACACCAAACTTAGAGTTTGACTGTGGGGGCTCTGTTTGGCTCTGTTTGAGAGAAGCTCTTCATGCTTCTTCTCCATGATGACAGAGGGATATCCTTGGGCCTTAAACACCATGGATTCTTCATTCACTTGAATGATCAACTCTCCTCTATCAACATCAATCACAGCCTTTGCTGTGGCTAGGAAGGGTCTGCCAAGGATGATGGATTCATCCATGCACTTCCCAGTCTCTAGGACTATGAAGTCAGTAGGGATGTAATGGTCTTCAATCTTCACCAAAACATTCTCTACAAGTCCATGAGCTTGTTTCTTGAGTTGTCTGCCATCTCTAATAAGATTCTTGCAGCTTGCACCTCTAAGATCCCTAATTTCTCCATTACAGAGAGGGGCATGAGGTTTACACTTGACCCTAAGTCACACAAGGCCTTCTTGAAGGTCATGGTGCCTATGGTACAAGGTATAGAAAACTTCCCAGGATCCTGCCTCTTTTGAGGTAGTTTCTGCCTAGACAAGTCATCCAGTTCTTTGGTGAGCAAGGGAGGTTCATCCTCCCAAGTCATTTCCAAATAACTTGTCATTTAGTTTCATGATTGCTCCAAGGTATTTAGCAACTGCTCTTCAGTAAACATACTCTCTCTCAGAGGAAGACTACTCATCAGAGCTCATGAATGGCAGAAGTAAGTCCAATGGAATCTCTATGGTCTCATTTGAGCCTCAGATTCCATGGTTCCTCATTGGGGAACTCACTGGAGGCCAGTGCACGCCCATTGAGGTCTTCCTCAGTGGCGTTCACTGCCTCTCTTCCTCCCAGAATTCGGCCATGTCTATGGCTTTGCACTCTCCTTTTGGATTTTTCTGTATTACTTGGGGAGAGTGCTAGGAGGGAGTTCAGTAACTTTATTGCTCAGCTGACCCACTTGTCCTTCCAAATTTCTAATGGAAGATCTAGTTTCAGTCATGAAACTTTGAGTGGTTTTGATCAGATCAGAGACCATGGTTGCTAAGTCAGAATTATCTGCTTAGAGCTCTCTGTCTGTTGCTGAGAAGATGATGGAAAAGGCTTGCCATTGTAAACTGTTTCTTCCACCATTGTTATTGAAACCTGTTGAGGTCTCTCGTGATTCTTCCATGAAAGATTTGGGTGATTTCTCCATGAAGAATTATAGGTGTTACCATAGGGTTCCTAGGTAATTTACCTCTTCCATGGAAGGGTTCTCAGGATCATAAGCTTCTTCCTCAGATGAAGCTTCCTTAGTATGTTTGGTGCATTTTGCATTCCAGACAGACTTTGAGAAATCAAATTGACTTGTTGAGTCAATATTTTATTCTGGGCAAAATGGCATTCAGAGTGTCAATATCAAGAACTCCTTTCTTCTGACTAGTCCCATTGTTCACAGGATTTTTTCAGAAGTGTACAGGAATTGGTTATTTGCAACCATTTCAATCAGTTCTTGAGCTTCAGTAGGCGTCTTCTTCAGATGAAGAGATCCTCCTGCAGAGCTATCCAAGGACATCTTAGATAGTTCAGAGAGACCATCATAGAAAATACCTATGATGCTCCATTCAGAAAGCATGTCAGAAGGACATTTTCTGATTAATTGTTTGTATCTTTCCCAAGCTTCATAGAGGGATTCTCCTCCTTTGTCTAAAGGTTTGGACTTCCACTCTAAGTTACTCCATCTTTGTGGTGGAAAGAATTTTGCCAAGAAGGCATTGACTAGCTTTTCCCATGAGTCCAGGCTTCTTTAGGTTGAGAGTCCAACCATATTCTAGCTCTGTCTCTTACAGCAAAAGGGAATAGCATCAGTCTATAGACTTCAGGGTAACCCCATTAGTCTTGACTGTGTCACAGATTTGCAAGAATTCAGCTAAAAACTGATGAGGATCTTCCATTGGAAGTCCATGGAACTTGCAATTCTGTTGCATTAGAGAAAAATTGAGGCTTGAGCTCAAAGTTGTTTGCTCCAATGGCAGGGATAGAGATGCTTCTCCCATAAAAATCAGGAGTAGGTGCAGTAAAGTCACCCAGCACCTTCCTTGCATTGTTGCATTGTTGTGTTTTCTGCTGCCATGTTTTCTTCCTTGAAGAATTCGGTCAGGTCCTCTAAGAGAGTTGTGCTTTGGCTTCTCTTAGCTTTCTCTTCAAAGTCCTTTCAGGTTCAGGATCAGCTTCAACAAGAATGCCTTTGTCCTTGCTCTGCTCATATGAAAGAGAAGGGAACAAGAAAATGTGGAATCCTCTATGTCACAGTATAGAGATTCCTTAAGTGTCAGAGGAAAGAGAAATAGAAAGAAGAAGAGAAGATAAATTCGAACTTTAGTTAGATAAGGTTCGAATTGTGCATTGAGAAGGAGTGGCACTCCATAAATAGAAGGATGTGGGAAGGAGGGAAGAGAATTTTCGAAAATTAAGTGAAAAATTTTGAAGTTATTTTGAAAAACATTAATTAATTTCGAAAATAAAAGTGGAAAAGAAATTAAGTGATTTTTGAAAAAGAATTTGAAATTAGAAATTAAAAAGATTTGATTGAAAAACTGTTTTGAAAAAGATGTGGTTAAAAAGATTAAAAAAAAATGTGATGAGAAGATATGATTTGAAAACTATTTGAAAAGATAGATTTTAAAAATGAATGACTTGCTTAACAAGAAAAGATATGATTTGAAACATTCAAACCTTTCTCAACAGAAAAGGTAACAATCTTGTGATGTTCAATCAAATCATTAATTGTAGTAAGTATCTTTTAAAAAGGAAAGAAATGATTTTGAAAACATTTGATTGAAAAGATTTGATTGAAAAAGATTTGATTTTGAAAAACTAAAAAAAATTTGATTTTGAAAACAAAATCTTCCCCCTGCACCATCCTGGCGTTAAACGCCCAGAATGGTATACATTCTGGCGTTTAACGCCCAAAATGCTACCTCTTTGGGCGTTAAACGCCCAAACCAGGTACCCTGGCTGGCGTTTAAACGCCAGTCTGCCTTCTTCACTGGGCATTTTTGAATGCTCAGCTTTTCTGTATAATTCTGCAGTATGTTTCTGAATCTTCAATTCTTTGTATCATTGACTTGAAAAGACACAAATTAAAAATATTTTGGATTTTTAATAATCAAAATGCAACAAGAATCAAATAACAATGCATGCAAGACACCAAACTTAGCAGTTTGTGTACTACTGACACTAACAATATGAGAATGCATATGAGACACACAAAAAAAAAAAAATACTTCAAGTCAATAGAATTCAAAGATTAGAACACAAAATATATGCATGGATTCGAAAAATATAACAAAAACATGCATTTGACACTAAACTTAAGATGAGACTCTAGACTCAAACAAGAAATATTTTTGGGATTTATGGTTTTGCAAATTTTTTTTTGTATTTTTCGAAAATAAGTGAAAAAAAAGTATCAAAATTCTTAATGAGAATTCCAGGAATCAGTGCAATGCTAGTCTAAGGCTCCGGTCCAGGAATTAGACATGGCTCACAGCCAGCCAAGCTTTCAAAGAAAGCTTCGGTCCAAAACACTAGACATGACCAAGGTCAGCCAAGCCTTAGCAAATCACTGCTCCAACAGCAAGATTGATACGAAATCAACGAGCTCTTGTGGTGATAAGTTGAAACCTCGGTCCAATCAGATTAGACATGGCTTCTCAGCCAGCCAGATTTCAACAAATCATCATGAAACTCTAGAATTCACCTTCAAGAATTTCGAAAAAAATACCTAATCTAAGCAACAAGATGAACCGTCAGTTGTCCAGCCTAAACAATCCCGGGCAATAACACCAAAAATTGATGTGTTGCCGGATCTTGGCTCTGATGTTACCAAAAGCTTGCTCAAAACATGAACAATCCCGGCAACGGCGCCAAAAACTTGGTCGGCGAAATTGTGAACTATACTTTTTCACAACTCTCATAATCCCTGGTAATGGCTCCAAAAA